>NC_064615.1:833822195-834125225 GCF_023898315.1 Schistocerca nitens
CATAAAGTTGATGGAATAAGTATGTTTTGGCCATCATAGTAAAGTGGGAAGATTGGCAGTTCTTACACTGTTCTTGTTCTCTCCCTCATTGTTACAAGTTTTCAAGTCAAGAATGTTGACTGTAGTTTTGTTTCTGTACAACTGTATTTTCTCATTGTGACAGTGGAAAGTAATCATGATTCTTCAGCAGTAACTTTTGAAGATGTTTCTTGTGAGAACAGGATGAGGGGGATTCAGTGATCCTTTAAATAATGATGCATCGTTATAGAGAGTGTCTTGTAAAGAGAATTTGATTTTTCAAGTGGGTGTGGAAGTTCAAAGCAGCAAGCTTAAAAGGAGGATGATAAGCTCATCATTCACGTTTTCTCTGTGCAGAAGGGTGAACAAGTCACATAACTGTGCAATGGTCATAGTGAGTTCCACTAACAGGAGTTTATGAAATGGCTACATGTTTTTTGCAAAAAAGAACCCAATTTGCAGCAAAACAAATGGTGGATGCTTCAGCATACCAATGCAGACACTTACATAGCTCTGTCATGCAATTTTCTATTTTTGTAGTCAGCACAGTCTTTAAGCATCTGTTGTACTTTCTGGTGTTGGCTCCTTGTAATTTTGTTTATTTTCCAAAATTAAACCAAATTTGAAAGAGTTTCCAAGCTATCAAAAAGCCATTATCAGAGGCACTTCAATAATATTAAAATACCATAACAATTTAATGGGTGCTTTGAAGGCTGGTAAAAAGAAATGATGGAGTGAATTGCAGTGTAGCTAGATTAAAAAATGGTATGTGTAAATATGCTACTTTTCCAATAAATGATACCTTATTTGTACCAAGAAATATTATTTTGTCATTTCTTCATTGGAGAATGTTCCTGCTGCGCTGTTCATCTCAGTTCAGGTTTATTTAGATTTACAAGGAAGCCCAAAACCATTAAATTGAAACAGGTGATCATGACTCTCTTTTACAGATTTCATAGTTCTCTGATTTTAAATACCATGTTCACAAACAAAATTCCCTATATAGGTCATATCTTTGTCAATGAAAGGGAGAATTAAGGTTCTTTTCTTTGGTTGTTTTCTACTAGCAGCCTTTTCCTTTATTCTGTTTAACTGTATTTCTTTGAAAACTCACTACCTTTGATTATATTCGTACATGTGTCAGTAATTTCTGCAGATGTTATGGTGAACTAATTACTCATTGTAAGCCTTGAAAGATTTCATGGTAATTGTCTTATGTGCAGATGTTTACTTTAACCTTTGCAGATATCCATTTGTAACCTTTTAATATTCAAACAAACAGATGGAAAACAGTATCTCATTAGTTGCAGAAAACCATGTTGCAACTCTGTGCTATGTATGATAAAGTAAATTTTATAAGCTGCCTAGTTGTAAAAGTTTGTGCGTTTCCCACAGATGCTTTCTTCTTTTGTATACAAAGGCATGCTGCCATAATTTTTTCCCATAAACTGAGCATCAAAACTACTTACACAGTGGTTTGTTTAATATCGTATTTATAACAAATTGCACATGACATTTGATACTAACCATTGTACATGTTTTTTTTTTGTGTAGCCATCCAGATGATGTGGACCTCTGGTCAGCAGGAATAGCAGAAAGGCCTCTGCCAGGAAGCATGGTTGGGCCTACATTCAATTGTATTATTAGTAAAATGTTTCACAAGTTGAAATTTGGAGACAGATTTTGGTATGAAAACGATGGATGGCCCAGCATGTTTAGCCTAGGTAAGTGTACAATGCAACCTGAAAGCACTAAATAATTGTTTTAAGTATAAAGAAACACTATAGTAGTATTCAGATAAACAGACTGCAAGCACCCCGAGAGGGGGGGGGGGGGGGGGGAAGGTTACACTTAGGAGACACTGTATAATAGCATTTTTTTTAGCCTTGATAATGGCCTCTGTTTGGGAAGGAAGTGAGTCCATAAGTTTCTTAAAGTCTGTTATATGTAGATGGAGTTAGCTGAGATAGCCCATCTTCTAACTATAAACTATCATAGATCTATCAAACAAAAAACTATGCCCAGTTCTTGGAAAAAAGCACAGGCCACACCCATCTACAAGAAGGGTAGTAGAAGTGATCTGCAAAACTACCGTCCTATATCCGTGACACTGATTTGTTGTGGAATCTTAGAACATATTCTGATCAGGTTATCTTCCATTCAGAAGGCTGTTGCACTCAGTAACTGTTATATTGACTTGTAAATTATAGATTGGAGCGATCACTTGTCCTTTTTAAATTTTATTGTGCAGATCTAGATTTTGGCTAGAAGCTAGCCATTCTCAATGCACTTTTATTTTTGCTCTATGCATGTAATGCCTGTTGGTCGGGCATCATCCACAGTTCATTGAATACTACTAAATGAACTGTGGATGAAGCCCGACCAACAGGCAATACATGCATTGAGCGAAAATAAGAGTGCATTGAGAATGGCTAGCTTCTAGCCAAAATCTAGATTTGCACAATAAAATTTAAAAAGGACGATTGATCGCTGCAACCTATAATTTACAGCATATTCTGAGCTCAAGCATGACCAGGTGAAACCCAACTCGCGTCTTCTCACATGACATACTGAAAGCTTTGGATCAAGGCAGTCAGGCAGATGCAGTATTTCTTGGTTCCTGAAAAGCATTTGAAACGTATGCTTATTGTCAAAAGCATGATCATATGGGGTATCAAGTGAAATTTGTGACTGGATTGAGGACTTTTTGATAGGGAGGGCACAACATGTTATCTTGGATGGAGAGTCATTGTCAGATGTAGAAGTAACTTCAGATGTGCCCCAGGAAAGTGTGTTTGGCACTCTTGCTGTTCATGACCTTGCAGACAATATTAATAGTAAAATCAGACTTTTTGCAGATGATGCAGTTCTCTGTAATGAAGTACTATCTGAAAGAAGTTCCATGGATATTCAGTCAGATATTGACAAAATTTCAAAGTGATGCAAAGATTGGTAACTTGATTTAAATGTTCAGAAATGTAAAAAGCACACTTCACAAAATGAAAAAACATAGTGTTCTATGACAGTAATATCTACATCTACATTTATACTCCGCAAGCCACCCAACGGTGTGTGGCGGAGGGCACTTTACGTGCCACTGTCATTACCTCCCTTTTCTGCTCCAGTCGCGTATGGTTCGCGGGAATAACGACTGTCTGAAAGCCTCCGTGCGCGCTCGAATCTCTCTAATTTTACATTCGTGATCTCCTCGGGAGGTATAAGTAGGGGGAAGCAATATATTCGATACCTCATCCAGAAACGCACCCTCTCGAAACCCGGCGAGCAAGCTACAGCGCGATGCAGAGCGCCTCTCTTGCAGAGTCTGCCACTTGAGTTTGCTAAACATCTCTGTAATGCTATCACGCTTACCAAATAACCCTGTGACGGAACGCGCCACTCTTCTTTGGATCCTCTCTATCTCTTCCGTCAACCCGATCTGGCACGGATCCCACACTGATGAGCAATACTCAAGTATAGGTCGAACGAGTGTTTTGTAAGCCACCTCCTTTATCGATGGACTACATTTTCTAAGGACTCTACCAATGAATCTCAACCTGGCACCCGCCTTACCAACAATTAATTTTATATGATCATTCCACTTCAAATCGTTCCGCACGCAAACACCCAGATATTTTACAGAAGTAACTGCTACCAGTGTTTGTTCCGAAATCATGTAATCATACAATAAAGGATCCTTCTTTCTATGTATTTGCAATACATTACATTTGTCTATGTTAAGGGTCAGTTGCCACTCACTGCACCAAGTGCCTATCCGCTGCAGATCTTCCTGCATTTCGCTACAATTTTCTAATGCTGCAACTTCTCTGTAAGCATGACAGGAGTCAACCCTTCTCTCAATAAGTCAATGCTGGAATTGGCCAACTCATACAAAAGCAAGGGTGTAACATTTTGTAGGGACATGAAATGGAATGATCACATAGGCTCGGTTGTGGGTAAAGCAGGTGGTAGACTTCAGTTTATCGGTAAAATATTAGGGAAGTGCAGTCAGTCTACAAAGGAGATTGCTTACAGATCACTTGTATGACTGGTTCTAGAATATTTCTCAAATATGTGGGACCAACCTGCACCAAATAATACTAACATGGGATACTGAACATATACAGAGAAGGGCAGCACAAATGGTTGCAGATTTGTTTGATCTGTGTGAGAGTGTCACAGGGGTACTGAAGGAACTGGACTGGAAGACTTGTGAAGATAGACATACTCTATCCTGAGAAAGTCCATTAACAATATTTTGAGAACCGGCTGTAGATGATGAGTCTAGGAATATACTGCAACCCTCAGTGTATCACTGACATAGGGATCATGAGGATAGGATTAGAATAATTACTGCATGTACAGAGGCATTCAAACACTCCATATATGAATGGAACAGGAGGAAACCTTAACAACTGGTACAATGGGACATACCCTCTGCCATGCACTTCACCGTGGTTTGCAAAGTATAGATGTAGATGTAGATAGCACAGTTCCAAATAGTCCTAGACATTTGCTATGGATTTGACACCAGAATGGTGGAAGGGATCAAACTGACTCCTGTCATGCTTTTCCCCACAATTTCATATATATATTTTTTTAATCATGAAATCATATGAATTTTCCTAATTTTTTTCTTCTCATTGTGATTCTGTACTAAGATTTGCGAAATATTTATATTTTCTAGGACATTTCATTTGATATACCTGGAATGGCAGAAGGGATTGATTTGACACCACTCCAATTTCTCTTTTTGAAGATATGCAGATAATCCAGTAATGAAGCAACAACAATCAGCAATCATGCAGAGTTGTTGCTGCTATTTGTTGCATCTTTGCATGCGTGCTTTCCAATCTGTCACAGTTTATATCATTTCATTCTGGTAATATTTATTGTTCACGACAGATGTTTTTGAACATATCTTGTCAGAGTGGACTTTCTGATGAATGATATGTATCTTAGAGAATTCCAACTTTTAATCAGAAACTGACAAGGATTTCTTACCAGAGACAAGTGAAGATGAAGACATTGTGAACAAGGAGGAATTAGTGAAAGAGGATTCAGATGCTGATCTATGTCAATCTTCACCTCATACATTGGAGCAGGTCAATTGAATGCCTCTACAAAGATGGCTGTGAGGGATGGGACCAAGTGGTTGATTGCCAGTTTTTCATCTTCTGGAAGAAGGTTGCCTGTAAAAATTCTACAGGAGAGAGACAGTCCCACTGCTTATACTTACCAGTGAGTAGATGACTCTGTCATAATTCCTTTGCATCTTATTTTTGATAAAGCAGCACATCATCTCAGGGAAATGTAAGCACAGCTAAATGCTAAAAAAGTACTAAAAAGCAATGACTGGACCATATCACTTGAGAAGCTAGAAAAATTGATAGCCTTCATACTAGCTTGGGGTTTCATTTGTGCAAAAGGAATGTCAGGAGATGATTTTGTTCATACTCTTGGGGGCCTATTTTCACCAAGGATATTATGCCAAGCAACAGATTTCAGGAGCTTCTCAGATTTCTCTGTTCAATCAAAGATCAACATATGCTGAAAGCCTGCCAGCTAACAAATTCACTCTTGTACGCGAGGAGAAAGTTCATAGAAAAGAGTATTTTTACTTATTGCATTCAAGAAAATATAACCATACATGAGCAACTATTATTGAGCAAAACATATGGCCAACAAACCTGGCAAACATGGTCTCAGATTCTGCATTGCTGCCAGTGTTGTGACAAAGTGTATGTGTAATACTTTTCCATACCTTGGAAAAGAGTACACACAGAGAGAAAAGCAACCACACAGAGAGTATGTTGTTCTGGATCTAATGTAGCCACACTTAACTCAAGGAAGAAAGGTGATGACAGATAAGTTTTTCATGTCTTTTCAAATTGCTAAGAAGTTCAAAGAAAACAAACTTCCTTACTTGGTACAATCAACAAGATCTGTTGTGAGAACCCTGTTGAAGTAAAGAAGCCAAATGCTGAAATACAATCCACCACCATCCTGCACCACATTGACAACACACACCACATGATAACTGTATACCAAGGAAAGAAGAATAAAAATGGCTTTCTTGTGAGTACACTGCATACTGAAGGAACAATAATCAAAGAAGGAAAGAAGAGACATAATACCACAACATTTCACAATGCAATAAAATATGGGGTGTATGTTGTTGATCAAATGGCACACAAATATACAACAGTGGTTGCATGTAGGAGATGGCTGATGCATACTACTACATTGTCTAGGACATGGTGGCAGTAAATGCAAGAGGCATCTACAAAATGATAATGAACAAGAATATAGAAAACGTTCATACTCGATCTGAGGTATGAACTCAAGTGAATGAAATTTCCGAAGAACAGACCAAAGAGGATGATATGGGAGAAAAATCACCTAGAAGGTGGAAGAAGTGTCAAATCAGCCTCAGCAAAGGCAACAAGACTAGCAACAACTGTGCAGATGCCACTAATCTGTATGTAGGAAATATGCATGTAAAACATAAATCACCTGTGCTAAGTGTATCTAACAGGTTCCAATGACTTGAGTAAAGGGCACAGAGGTAGGCTGCGCAAAATTTTACCACCACTCTACAATGTGGTGGAATATAGCTTTTTCACTTACATGGGTAGTTATCGTAACTAATAGTTACATTAATTTTTAGTGTTTGTGTGTGTGTGCGTGTGTGTGTGCGTGTGTATGTGTGCGTGTGTGTGTGTGTGTGGGGGTGGGGGGGGTGGGGGGGGGGAGGCAATGGAAGTAGTGTGAATCGAAGCTCAGCTGCCAGTCTATCACTCGCGAAGATCTGTCACTTGAAGTTTCCTCATACTCTACACATAAATCTTTAGAGAGCATTTTACCTTTTCCCATGGACCACTCCAGTGAAATATTCCATGAACTTGAAAGGGGCATCAACCTGCTTTTATTAACAAAATTTGAGCCACATAGGTGAGCCTCCTCCCACTCCCTTTTGTTGTTGATTTACATTAGGAGAAGACCTACCTACCACTTTTAAATTTCTCTTCCTCCTCCTAATATCTACTGGAAAAGGGACTACTTATCAGGTCATCTACAGAAAACACTTTCTTACTAAAAGGAGATGGCATTTTCCACTTTTGCTGAATTACTTGTATTTTGCCATGGCTAGTTTCAGCCTTCTAGATCATATTAAAGAGATTTTGTGGTTCTGCAATAGAAAAGTATATCCTACATACTGAAATTTCAGTGTCTGTATATTTGTGTTCTCATCGTTTCAGTTCACAAATGCTGTTTTGTTTTGACAGCTTGTCATTTATGCTGGCATTATACATTTATTACTTACTTCAATATATTTAAATTTTGTAATTAATAAAGCTGTCAAACCAACAAGTGAGCATTTGTGCACCAGAATGAATAGAAAACACAAATTTAAAGATGCTGACATTTCAATACATAAGGCATAGATTTCTATTGCAGAATCACAAACTCACTTGAGAATGGCCAATAAGCCAGAACTAGTTGTCAACAAATGAAATTAATACAGCAAAAGTGGAAAATGCGGGCTTCCTTTAATAATTTCATTGCTGTGGTACCTGCTATGGAAAAAAAACCTTCCATACTAAATTTACACATATGCTCGCTTTTTGTAGGATCATCTATAGACTTTTGACTTACAAGAGTAGTTATCATAACTAAATTGAATACATTAATTTTATGTATATAAGCTGAACTGCTCAAATGTATTTAAATTTTATAGTTAATTGTTTAACATTACAAGTAACAAAATAAAATTAAAAAAATTGTAGCAGTGGGAATCAAAACGGACCAGTGAATTACTAGTCACTGCATTTAATTACTCACCCACAGAGCCTTTACTGCAACTGCTCTTCAAAAACCCCTCATATTGTATACTTATACAATACATTACACACAATTCCCAAGAAAAATATTGGCCTGGTGCTGTGAGAAACATAGCACTAGTACTGGGTGAATGGATGATGTCACATCAGAGCATTCACAGTCAAAAACAGGCAGCTGTGTGCCTTCTCTGAGTTGACTGTAGCACAGCTGACCACCAATTCAGCACTCAACACTGGTTACTAGTTATCACAGAGAGAGCACTGCAAAACATGTTTTCATCTGTTTTATTTGTGTATGAGTACTCGTTCAATGAGAAATGGTGTATTGTAATTTTAGTTTGATTTTGGCTCACATTCTTAAGAAATGGTATAATTTTAGTGCGATTTCTGGCTTGCATTTGAAGAGAAATGGCATAACTTATTTACAATGTGTTGTAGCACATTAGCTCATGATAACCAGCCACCACTGAAAAGGTACAACAAACCAGTGTGTAGAAAAGTTGTGAATATGTTATGGACCATTTATATTGCAAGTATCTATAAGGTTCTACAACTAGTTAATGTATGAAAGTCTACAGTTTAAGAAACTTGTTTATTGAAGTGAGTAAGTAATTTATTAATTGTCAAGTTAAATAATTAATGTTACAACTCACAAAAAGGTAGGGATCAACATACACTAAAATAAAGTACTCGTTGAAGTCAAATATTAAAATATTTTATACAGGGTCAAAATGTCTTTTTTCCTGCCATTTTAGGAAAATCAGAAACTCCTCTGTCCTAGTGTTAAGATCATGTGATTTAGTTAGCTAGCCAAGGTGTAATGGGATGCATGAGTGATGATCAAATGAGGAATGTGTGCATTCAGCCTTATGAAATTGACTGTTATCATTATGGCAGATAAGAGCAGCAAAATTTGGAAATGTGTGGTAAGGTCTTATGGGACCAAACTGCTAAGGTCATCAGTCCCTAGTCTTACTCACTACTTAGTCTAATGTAAACTAACTTATGCTGAGAACAACACACACACACACACACACACACACACACACACACACACATACACACCCATGCCCGAGGGAGGACTCGAACCCCCGATGTGGGAAGTCGCACGAACCATGACAAGACACCTCAGACTGCATGGCTGCCCCATGCAGCTGCAAGAGTGGCCACAGCATACTGATCATGGAGATGTAGAAGAAAGGGCAAACACTTGATCACCAAGAATTTTGAAACAGATGTCTCACTTCATATTTGGGGTAACATGAATGAGTGGGCCCAAGTTATGGTATGAAAAAATCTCCAAAACATCACAGGACCACCTTCAGCCTGAAATTTGTCCTCCACACACTGTGAGTTAAAAGCTTCATTGAGCTATCAGTACATTCGATGCTGTGCAGGCAAAATTGTGACTTGTCAGACCACACTAGGTGCCCTGTCAACTACTGTACAATTTCTGTGAAGTTCATCCCATGGAAGATGTCTACCATTATCAGCAATGATTTTTTGTGAGGTATATGACTCCAAATGTCCATTGCACACAGTTCCATCTGTGCTGATTGAGATGGACCTCCATTCACTGAAAGCAGCAATTTACATCGGGTTTTAAACCCTTTATCATTGTCAAAGCATGAATCTCGTCTTTTGTCCCGGTTGGTTACGATCCTTTTGTCACCATTACTCATAAGCCATGTTACATGGGTGCAAGTTGTATGCCATTCATTTTATACACACTTGACAGTTCATGATGATACACCAACAAATTGTGCAGCTTCATTCATTGTGTGACCATGTGTGAGTCTGGATATATAATTCCTTTCTGCCAAAGTGTCATGTCTCTACATGAACCCACCTTACTGCACTGGTTCTCTACAACAGATTGGTATATTTGCATCACATCATTACCATGACATCTGTCAGCAATGGAGAGCAACATGACTACTTGGTACCAATTCTACATTGTCTACAGCACTTCAAAGTGATCAGTCTGCTCTTTTATGGGGTGACTAATATTTGGTCTGGTGAGCCAAGTTACTCATTGCCTAAAATATGTTTTTATTTTGATTATGTTATCTATTTCAGATCAGCTTAAAGAAATAAGGAAAGTACGTTTGTCTCGACTGTTGTGTGATTCTGGTGATGAAATACAAGCAGTTCAGTTATATGCTATGGTGTTACCAGATTCAAATAAGTAAGTAATGTTTGATGTATCTATTTTGTTCATAAACACTTTTGCACTGATATTCCACTTAACTCAATTTGGAAAGAGAAATATTCAATTCCACAGCTAGCCATTCAGATTTAGTTTCACCATAGTTTTTGCAGCTAGCATGATGTGGATGGTGCAGTTAAAAAAATATACCGTCAGTTTCCTTTCCCATCTTTGTCCACTGAACTTTGTGTTCAATCTGTAGCGACCTTGTCTTCATTAGGACTTTAAACCCTGATTTTGTTGCTTTTGTGCTAATATTTACTGCTTCACTCCTTTTATGGCCCTTCTGTATAATTCAAATTAATATAGAACAATTGACCAGATGCATTTAACTTCATTTGTAAAGTACTTTCAATAAAAGGCAGATATTAGGAGAAAAACAGAGGCAAATACACCGAAGAGCAACAGAAACTGGTACATCTGCCTAATACCATATAGGACACCCACGAGCATGCAGAAGTGGTGCAATATGATGTAGTATGGATTGGACTAATGTCTGAAGTAGTGCTGGAGGGAATTGACACCATGAATCCTGCAGGGCTGTCCATAAATCCGTAAGAGTACGAGGGAGTTGAGATCTCTTCTGAACAGCATGTTGCAACGCATCTCAGATATGCTCAATAATGTTCATATCTGGGGTCTGGTGGCCAGCAGAAGTGTTTAAGCTCAGAAGAGTGTTCATGGAACCACTCTATAGCAATTCTGGATGTGTGGAGTGCCACATTGTCCTACTGGAATTGCCCAAGTCCATTGGAATGCACAATGGACAGGAATGGATGCTGGTGATCAGGCAGAACACTTACATATGTGTTACATGTCAGAGTCGTATCTAGATGTAATAGGGGTCCCATATTACTCCAACTGCAAACACCCCACACCATTACAGAGCATCCACTACCAGCTTGAACAGTCCCCTGTTGACATGCAGGGTCCACGGATTCAAGAAGGGTCCATGGATTCAAGAGGTTGTCTCCATACCAGTGCACATCCATTCACTTGATGCAATTTTAAACGAGACTCGTCTGACCAGTCATCAACAGTCCAATGTAGGTGTTGATGGGCCCAGGCGAGGCGTAAAGCTTGTGTCTTGTAGTCATCAAGGGTACACGAGTGGGCTTTCTGCTCCAAAAGCCCATATCAATGAAGTTTTGTTGAATGGTTCACCTGGTGACACTTGCTGATGGCCCAGCACTGAAATTTGCAGCAATTTGTGGAAGGGTTGCACTTCCGTCATGTTGAATGAATCTCTTCAGTCATTGTTGGTCCCATTCTTGCAGGATCTTCTTCCTCCTGCAGTGATGTTGGAGATTTGATGTTTTACTGGATTCCTGATATTCGTGGTACACTCGTGAAATGGTTGTACGGGAAAACCCAATTTCATTGCTACCTCAGAGATGCAGTGTCCCATCGCTTGTGCGCCGACTTTAACACAACATTCAAAGTCACTTAAATCTTGATAACCTAACACTGTAGCAGCAGTAACGGATCTAATGACTGTGCCAACCTCTTGATGTCTTATATAGGCATTGCCGACTGCAGTGCCGTCTTCTGCATGTTTACATATCTCTGTATTTGGATAGGCATGACTATACCAGTTTCTTTGGTGCTTCAGTGTATGAAGTGATTATAGGGATAGAAGGCATGTGTTGTACAAGGTAAAATGTGGATAGAGAAGTTTGTAATGGGATGCCTTGTTGTGGTCCACAACTTTTTCTTTCCCTCCTTTACTGTAATGTCTTCCTTTCAATCTGCCACATCATCATTATATCTCAATATCTTTTCGAGTATTAAATTTTTACCACAGTGTCATGTTTTTTATATAGATTTATGTAGATTAGATCTGCAGAGATAAAGCTTCTGTTCTTACTGTTTAAAATATCTCAAACATAATGAGACAGTTAAACTGTTTTCCAATTTAATTTTAAGAACTGTTTTGGAGGTTCATGGTTTAGCACTGGGGAAGAGGTTAGACAAAGATAACTTAGTTTTTATACATTTGTTAATTGAAATCTTCAAACATCAGTTTTATTTCTTTTCTCAAAATATTAAACTTTGATTTGTTAATCTTTCAGAAATTATATCATTGGCATCACATTCGTTAAAATAACCACATCAACAGTTCAATGTCAATTGCAATCTACCAGCTGTTAGAAGACCAAAATGGTTCCCATTCTAACAAAAACAATATAATGAAGAATTTGATACCAAACAAAAATTTATTCTACCACATGATGGCTGTAGACTGCAAACCTTTAGTGTTAACATGTTATTGTATGCAGCAGCATTTGTAAAAGTTTTAGGGTATGTGTTTAATTTTATTGGACTGCCTGACACACAGATTCATAGTGATTTAATTACCTTGCATTGCTTTGTCATTGTGTATCATTTCTTTGCAGCATAAATCTTGTTAACTTGAGCTATACTTGACCTCTGAATTGTCATAGGAATTTTCTACCCTTTTGCAAGGTATAAATTGTATTTATCACATGTGACAAGTAAAATGTGTATGTTGAACAGGGACATAAACCCAGATACCTCACGCGTGTGTAATGTTTTATCAATTGCACTAATAGATCATATCTCGTAGACTATCTCAACCCTTCTATTTGGTCAGAGGAGCTAAAACTGAGGAAGAGGGAGGGAGATTTGAGGTTACTGTTGGTCACAGTTCAAGAGGTGGCCAGTCGTATGGGTAGATAGTTTGTCCATTGTGATACCTACATAGAGCCCGCACAACTTCAAGATGATGTGGCTGATTTCATATGTGATCCTACCTCTGGTTGGATACAAAATGTGTGTTAGTGGACTGTGATATGAACTGTAGGATGAGTATATGGGATACTCTTGCATCTGGCTTTACCATAGAAGAATAACACTGAGGATGCAGGACTGTGAGCAAGTATTAAATAGCGACGGAATAAAATATTAGGTAGATTATATGGCTGTTTGGTGGTCAAAACCTTAGAAAAAGGTCACAGCTAAGATTTTCAAAGTTGGACAGTAGGGAAAGTATTGGTTGGGAACAAATAGCAACAGATCTGTTTGAGATATGGAAGTAGTTGATGAAAGAGAGCTGTTTATGGAGTAACTTGACAAGATATTGTATTTTAGTGTGAGCTCTTACGAGCTTACCAACATGCTTTTCTAATTATCACTCTGAATTGCAGATGCATTGTACATGTGTAGCCAGGCTGTAGAAGAGGGGCTGATAGAATCATAATGATATGAAAGCTTGACTTACAGCAAAGGATGAAACTGGTGATCACTGTAAAATTGGATGTGACATAGACTGCATTAACAGATATTAATGTAGTGATATGTGATAAGCAGATGTAAGACTGAAACAATAACAGTGGGAAAGTAATATAATTTTACTGTATAAAAATTACTAAAATTAGGTTGATGCCTTTAAAGGAATTGGATTGCAATCTTCAGCAACCACAGTTAGGTTCAGTCCATTCTACTGTCAGTCATGTCTTAATAATTACAAGAACAAGTCGCTCTTTTTGGAGAAACTGACTGAACTGAAGACTACACAGCTCCCAAAATTGTGGCAGATCTCTGCTGATCATGTTAAATAATTGAGTTTGTGACCTACTTCAGTGGCTGTGATCCTCAATTCCACAAATGCCTTTTCAAACTTTCCACAGTACTAGGCATCAGTTCTCTGGCACTTCTGGTCTCATATCTTCTGATCCACAATGCAACATGAGGCATAGGAATAATGTGTGTACTAAAATATATCCTGGTAACATTCCGACCTGTGACCCAGTGATGTGTATACAAAGTATGCAGGAAACTAGCCATGGGCCATCGATGGGTCTTATTTTCATTGGAATTCCTCATTCAGTAGCATACAGAATATTGCTACAAGATGTGATGCCCTTACCTTGCAAGACAGGATTCACATTTCCTCACATCGTGGATTAAGCCATCCAGTATATCTTGCTGTAACACTTTCCATTGCTGAACAACTTTTTGTGGAAGAGTTAGTCTGTGGCAGCAGTATCTGGGATGTAATTCTTTGACTTAGAGTGTTCTGTGACCGTTCAATCAAGTTTAAGTCTGGAGAGTGGGAGGGAGGGGGGAGGGGGGTGGTGAGCTGGCTGCTCTATACTCATGTTATCATCATTTTGCATGTGCTAATCTACCAGGACAGCCCTATGTGGTTGGGTATTATCATCCATATGGCAGAACAAAGGTCCATAAGTATCAGAGAAAAGGAACGAACATTGTGCAAGATGTCAACACTACAGAATTAAGCTGTTATAGTACCTCTAGGAAACATGCGCTGTGGCTTATGGGCTTCCATCATATGACCAAGACTTTTTGTTGTATCAGTCCCTCTTGACTATATAGGCAGGGTTGTGACATGTTCTTAGGTTGTTCAGATGAACATATCACAACAATCAACTGCCAAGTTATACAGAAATTCATCCATGAACACGATGCGACCCCTCTCTACCAGGAACCTCTCAAAGGAGGGCAAGACATCACATTTACCAAGCCAAGTAAGGTAAGTACTTTGCTGATTGAACATCATTGAACACTTAATGCTTGACATCAATTCTGATGTTCTATAGTATTACATAATTGACCTTACTGCAATTGAAATATTTCCTCCTTCCTGGAATCTCCTCCATAACCATGAAAATGATAGTGTGAGTGACATTCAATTCTCAGCCCATGTCTTCTGGTTGGTCACTAATCTTCCAGTGATTGGGACACATGTAATGTTATCCATACTATATACCTTAAGCACACAAGACACAACATAACACAGTTGGAACTATTATAGCCTAGAACTCTTCCCACAATGGATTGTTTCATCCACACAAAGTAGTCATGTACTAGCCTGCCATAAATGCCAAATTTTTCAAGTTACTCCACCACAGTTAAAACCCACAGAGCACTCCTGTAACCTTTTTATGTCTCAAAGATCCTTTAGTTTATGAATGGGAGTGTGCGTTGCTGGTACTTGAAGACAAATCTTTCCACGAATCTATAGCAAGTTCAAGGCCTGCAATTGTCTCTAAATCCATCCTCAGTTTCGTTAAAGCTATTCCATTTATCTTACTTTATATATATATATATATATATATATATATATATATATATATATGATGTGACTTACCAAATGAAAGTGCTGGCAGGTCGACAGACACACAAACAAACACAAACATACACACAAAATTCAAGCTTTCGCAACAAACTGTTGCCTCATCAGGAAAGAGGGAAGGAGAGGGAAAGACGAAAGGATGTGGGTTTTAAGGGAGAGGGTAAGGAGTCATTCCAATCCCGGGAGCGGAAAGACTTACCTTGGGGGAAAAAAGGACGGGTATACACTAGCACACACACACATATCCATCCACACATATACAGACACAAGCAGACATATTTAAAGACCAAATATGTCTGCTTGTGTCTGTATATGTGTGGATGGATATGTGTGTGTGTGCGCAAGTGTATACCCGTCCTTTTTTCCCCCAAGGTAAGTCTTTCCGCTCCCGGGATTGGAATGACTCCTTACCTTCTCCCTTAAAACCCACATCCTTTCGTCTTTCCCTCTCCTTCCCTCTTTCCTGATGAGGCAACAGTTTGTTGCGAAAGCTTGAATTTTGTGTGTATGTTTGTGTTTGTTTGTGTGTCTATCGACCTGCCAGGGCTTTCGTTTGGTAAGTCACATCATCTTTGTTTTTATATATATAATGGATGGAATGTTTCTCTCTCTCTCTCTCTCTCTCTCTCTCTATATATATATATATATATATATATATATATATATATATAGGGAAACATTCCACGTGGGAATATATATATATATATATATATATATATATATATATATATATATATATATATATATATATATAAACAATCAGTGTGTTTCATTAAATTATGATGAATCTTTCAGAAATCCTCGAGTCACATGCAATAGCAAGCTTCTACCTAGATTGGATTTAACAAAATGGAAGGATCAGAGCTTACAGGATAACCTATCAGAAGTAAGTCTTGTTTGAGATTAGGTTATTTGTTTTGTAATTAAATTCTTCATTCTTGAAACATAGATTATGGTGGTTCTAAGAAAAAGAAGGCACATTAAAATTGAAAAGTTAGCTTGTTTAGGGACTGAGGAGAAAAATGTATACAATGATGCAAATGATGGTGAAGAAAAGGACCAATAGTTCAAAACAACAATATGAAGAGAGACATAAGAGAATGAAAAACAGAGATTGCAGATTTCAGCGTTACGAATTTTTCTTTTACAAGCATTCTTGTATCTATTTCATCTATATCTTCAATGCCAGTTTTTCAGCTACATCATTATTTTAAGTATATTTTCATTGTATTTCCAATTTGGGCATTTATTCTGCCATCTCTTAGACTACATGTTCACATTTGATGTCTTGTCTAATGATTGTAATCTCTTTACATGAATGTCCTGAGTGATTCATAGACTCATCATCACCCAGTCAAAACTGTTAAGGATAGAAACTTGACATGTGGAGAGGGCATTGATCTTATGTTGAAGACATTGTTTAATAAGTGATTTTTTGAAATTCAACCTTTAAGGGAGTGAAATAGGACATGGAAGGTTTTTCGAAATGTGTTATCAAAGAACTGCTAATGCATTTTTAAGGCTACTTCTATAAAACTAGTGCTTCACTTCTCTGTTAGAAGTAAAAAAGTAAAAGTTTTAGTGTTTTTTGAAAATTCAACCCCCAAGGGGGTGAAAAGGGGATGAAAGTTTTTATGGAAATATTTCATTATGAAAGCAACATCCTTATCATTGAAAGAAGGTGCAAAAAAATAAAAAGAAGAAGAACTTAATACATTTTTACTCCTGTCTTTTTTCATTTTTTAAATATTTTATTGTTATGCAAATGAAAACTTATTGTTGTAGTGTAACAAATGATTGCAGTAATGGACAGTCCTTCACCTTTAAGGAAAAGTGCAGTGGCATATGGATGCATAGAAAGTAGAGGTGTTGAACTATTGTCTTCTGTTCTTACTGAGACTCAAAATTTAAAGATGCTGTTAAAAACAGTTAGACAACACTGTATCACAACCAGTATTCTCTACTTTTTATGTGTCTAAACACCATTTTGCACTTTATACTAAAGATTGTAATATTTCTTTCCATTAATCAACCCAGTTGTAATATTTCATCCCAGATGAGCAACATAATTGTAACATTGCTTCCCATACCAATAAGCCACAAAGTTGAACCCTAAAGACAGTAAGTGCATTTTAGGTTTGGTTTTTACCATTCTTGCACTACAAAAATTGAAGTGACAAAAGTCATGGGATACCTCCTGATACCATGTCAGACCTCATTTTGCCCTGCATAGTGCAGCAACTCAATGCGGCAACAAGTCATTTGATGTCCCCTGCAGAGATCTTGAGCCATGCTGCCTCTATAGCCATTCATAATTGCAAAAGTGTTGCTGGTGCAGGATTTTGTGCACAAACTGACCTTTTGACTCTGTCCCATAAATGTTTGATAGATTTCTTGTCAGTTGGTCTGGTGGCCAAATCATTTGCTCGAATTGTCCAGATTGCTCTTCAGGCCAGTTGTGAACAGTTGTGGCCCAATTACATGAAGTCCATGTGAATGGTCCCTAAATAGCAAACATAACCATTTCCAGTGAATGATTGATTCGCTTCGACAGAGGGCCTAGTCCATTCCACGTAAACATAGCTCACACCATTATGGAGCCACCACCTGCTTGCACAATGCCTTGTTGACAACTTGTGCCCTGCCTTCAGGAGTATGTGCCACACTGAATGCTACCATCAGCTTGTAGCCACTGAAATCAGTACTCATCTGGCCAGGCCATGCCCAGGAGAGGCGCTGCAGGCAATTTCATGCTGTTAACAAAGGCACTAGTGTTGGTCATCTGCTGTCATAGCCCATTAATGCCAAATTTCACCATGCTGTCATAATGATACATTTGTTGTATGCCTTACATTGGTTTCTGTGATTATTTCATGCAGTGTTGCTTGTCCATTAGCATTGACAACTCCATGCAAATGGTGCTGTTCTCATTCATTAAGTGAAGGCTGTTGGAATCTGCATTGTCTGTGGTGAGAGGTAATGCCTGAAATTTGGATTCTTTGGCACACTATTGACTCCATTGACCTCAGAATATTGAATTTCTTAATGACTTCTGAAGTGTAATATCTCATGCATCTAGCTTCTACTACCATTTGGCATATAAAATCTGTTAATTCCCATCAAGCAGCCATAATCATGTCAGAAACCTTTTCACATGAATCACCTGAGTACAAATGACAGCTCCATCAAGGCAGTGCCATTTTATACCTTATGTATGTGATATCACGGCAATCTGTATGTGTGTATATTGCTTTATTGTGACTTCTGTGATCTCAGTGTGATTGACAATATTAAGGACCAGGTACAAAGAAACTATGATTTTACTTACTTTTCTCTCTTGCTTTCAGCTTGTTTCCCAATGTCAAGTTTGTTGTGTAGTCATTAAAAAACTTGTGTTCATACTTATTATTTTTTTATGTACATGAGAACAATTTTTTATAAAAATTATCACATCATGTTTTCAGAATAGAATCTGAGATAAGATATAACATTTTAAAAAATCAAAATCACATACTGTTCATGGTTACATTTTGAAGACACGAGAATGACTTGTAGCGTAGACAGACCAAGAATGCATTTGGCACTCTTTGCTCATATTTATAATCACACTTTTCACATGCAAAAATACTTTGAACATACACTTTCAATTAGAACAATGTAGGGAAAAATACGAGGGTGGTTTGAAAAATCCCAGAATCACCATGAGAAGTCAGTGCTGACACGAGTTGTTCACATGATATTCATTGGATTGATTCCTGTAAACGCATGCCATGTCAGTGCTCTTGGAAGAGAGCAGTGGTGGTCATATGACTCTGTTGTTGTTCCTGCATAGTGATTTGCGGAGATGGAAAAAATCGAGATTCGAGCACTTCATAAAGAAAGGTATGAAAGCATAGGACATTCATGCTGATTTCCAGAATACACTGGGGGACTCTACTTCTTCATATTCAACTGTTGCCAAGTGGACAAATGAATTTAAATTTGGTCGGGAGAGCTTAGATGATGGTCCGCACAGTGGTTGGCTAAGATGTGTCACTACTCCAGAAATCATTGCAAAAGTGCACAAAATATTCATGGAAGATCGCTGATTGAAAGTGCGAGGAATTGCTCACACTTGCCAGATGTCATCTGAAAGGCTGTATCACATTTTAATTGAAGAATTAGAAATGAAAAAATTATCTGCAAGGTGAGTGCCACGACTCTTTGATGCTGGATCAAAAATGTGTGAGAGTGGACATATCGGAACAATGTTTGGCTCATTTTAGGAGAAACAAACAAGATTTTTTGTGCCGGTTTGTGACCACAGATGACACTTCGGTGCACTACTATACCTAGAGACAAAATAACAGTCAAAGCAGTGGAAACAGGCTAATTCTCCACTACCAAAGAAAGCAAAGACAATTCCTTCAGCAGGAAAGATCATAGCATTTGTATTCTGGGATGAGAAGGGGATTACGTTTGTAGGTTATCTCCCCATTGGGCAAACAATTACTGGAGAATACTATGCTAACCTCCTGGACAAATTGCAACAAAAGATATGTGAAAAAAGGCCAGGTTTGGCAAGGAAGGAAGTTATCTTCCAGAAAGACATCTGCCCCTAAGAAAAGAAGTCTTCACAGTTGAGTGAATTCATGAGTATTTAAATATGTGCACATCTTTTGACTGAGTTGACTTACAAGCTTAAATCTTTTACACTGCAAAGAGACCAAAGATTAGTATCTGACATAAATTTCAACTTGATACCTATAATATTCCTTAGCTGGATGGATGGATGGGTGATTTGTGGGAGGGGACCAAACAGTCATCAGTCCCACCAAATTAGGGAAACATTGGGAAGGAAGTCAGTTATGACCTTTCAAAGGAACCATTCCGGTATTTGCCTGAAGTGATTTAGGGAAATCACAGAAAACCTAAATCAGAACGTCCGGACATGGGTTTGAACCGTCATCCTCCCGAATGCAAGTCCAGTGTGCCAACCACTGTGCTACCTCTCTCGGTAATGTTCCTTAGAATAAGGGGTCTTAACAGATGGACAACAAATGGCAAAAAAATTTGTATAATACAATCACAAATTAACTATTTTTACATTTTTCCTTTACCAGTACTGTGATTCTAGGTCAACAGGAAGTACCCCATAGTATTTGTTGAGTAAATTTACGAGCATTGAAATACATGACATGAGTACACTGGTTAGAAGTGTAAATTTTTCACACCACCAAGGGTTTATAGACCTTAATATGTGACAAAAACTTAAACTTGATACCTCTACCCATTCCTGAGAAAAATGGGTCATAACAATTGTTCAGACTGATGGATTTTAAAGTGATCCTATAAGGTTTCCATTTTTAGTGGTTGAGATATGGAACCTTAAAAACAAGATGTTAACTGAATAATTAGCTCTTTCTTTTTGTTTCTATTAACTCCTCTATTCCAAAGAACATGATGAGATTGTTGTATGTTTGATATATGTATTGTGCCCATCTGTAATGCAAAATAAATGCTTCTATTAGTTGTAAAACAACCTGAATGAAATAATTAATTCTGTGTGATCATGTGTGTTGCATAATGAAGGTATAAGTTTGTATTGGTTGCTATACTAATCATTTGTGTTGAATACTACAGCAAAAGGAATATGTCTACCCCCCATCCCCCCTTACCAATGTCATAGACATTTCATGGTAAGAAAACTTTTTATACATTGTTCAAAGAACAAATTAAGTTTCCAGAATGTCTGAGAATGTATGCCATTGGATGGGGTGCTTTCAGATGGAATGCTATATGCCATTATAAATTATTGGATGTAATTGGAAATTATTGTAACATAAGGTATGTTGCAGGGTGTGTGACAACACTATTGCTGTACACAATGTGCTTATTTATTTTGCGTCATCCAAAGGACTAAATTATTGATAAAGGATTTGTCTAGTTTCCTAGATACAAATTAAGCAATGTCAATTTAATTCCACACTGAACAGTGTAAGAAGCTGCTGCAAAATTGTGAAAAGTACCTCACTGCAGGATTTCAAATCAGAAAATGGGGAAAAATTTAATACCATTGAAAAGAGGTCAAAAAACTGAAATCTTTTGCCTAAAATGTCATTGTATTTTGTGGCATAGCAGTGCAGTTTTTCACATAATCACACCATACCCTATTTAATAACCCACTATTCAAATTTAAGTACCAAATCAATTCAGATTACAAGTAACACATAAAAGTATGCATATAACTGAAACAAACACCGATGATCATGAATTTAATTTCATTCTATAAGGTGGTGAAAGCTGTGTGTAATTTTTCTGTGAACTGAATTTGCTGACTGACAGTAAAAATGCAAGAGCCACAAGAGTAGATTAGCAAGTGGGTTGTAATTTAAAAAATTAAAAAAAAAAAATAGGGCAGAGTTCCTGTTTCTTACTTTCCGAAGTCGGCATGCCTGTTGTTTTGATTGTGCTGTAGAGATTTTGCTGGAAAGGTCTTACACATCCTCCATACAGCTTCTCTCTCTCCCCATGCGGTTTCCATATTTCTGGAGCCATGAAGAAAGATATTCATGCTGTTGATTTGCTTTGAATGAAGAGGTGCATGCATAGCTACAGTCCTGATTCTGTAGCCAACTACAAACATTTTTCCATGAAAGTATTGATCTATGGAACACATGACTAATTAACAACTCTGTTCTTTCTTGCTTCTTATTTTTTTTCCATTAGGTAAGTTTGTGTCATATATTCTTGATGTAGGGGCCTAAATCATAAACAACAAAACCATGATGAAATTAGAGTAATTATTTTTCCTCAGTTCGAACTTGTGCATACTATTTTTAAATTTTGTAGCTTATTGTTTTTGGACACCTAAGACATTAGGAGAAAAAAATGTTGCTATAGCATGATTAATGCATATTTAATGCTGTATAACGTTTACTATTATTACAATAACTACTACTATTACATTAAACTCTGCAGACTGTAAACATAAAGTTATTTCAGTAATAGTAATTAGATGTTACTTTTCTAATATTTTCTAATTACTTGAATTTTTCAGGTTAGATTATCTGAGGAAATTTTACCTGACAATGAAACTGAAGTGATGGATCCAAACATAGACTTGGTTTTCCAGATTCCTGATGAAACAGAAGAGGTTAATGTGACTGACAATTTTGTATCACTCTTGAATGGAATGGACTGAAGTATTAGAATGACACTTATACACAATTTTCACAAATTAACTTGACTGATTAGAATTACATTTTCCTGGTTTTAATTTTGGATTTTGTGTCCTTTTACATTCATAGGAAATGATGGTTTTATTAAAACTAAAAATAGCAGCATGTCATTTAGCGAACAAATATGGGACATTTCAGCAATGTTTCTATAAATGGATGAACATGAGAAAAATTTTATCTTTCATGTCATTGAAAGTAGTGTACAAGCTGTTATGGCAGTTTTTCATCTGATGGCAGTATGAGTAAAGCTTAGATATAAAAAATGTTAACCCATTAATATATGAGTTGTTGAAAGATACTCCATTTTAAAATGTCACGCATAAGATGTTGTACCCATTTGCATATGAAATAAATGAAATTAAAATCAGAGTAATTCTATTGAACTGAAGTTATTTGTTACAGCATAATCATACTGACGAGAGATTTTGTATTAAGTTTGCACAAACCGCAAGCTCAGTAAATTGGTAAATGAATAAACAGTGGCACTTATTACATTAATGGAGCCCTGTAACAAGATGAACATAACAACAAACAGTTGTCTACTGCAATGCAACTCTACATCCATATTATATAATTTGGGTATAGTCTATAATACAGCATTATTAGGTTGCCTAAAGGTTTATTGACCTCACAATAGGTTGATGTGAAGAAACAGGGAATAACTTCCATGGTACTGGAGGGAGCTGTAGAAGGTAGAAACTGTAGTGGAAGACAGAGATCAGAATACATCCAGCTAATAATTCAGAACATAGGCTACAAGTGCTACTTTGACATTAGAAGGTTTACACAGAGAGGAATTCATGATGGGCCACATCAAACCAGTCAGAAGACTGAAAACTTAAAAAAAAAGTAGAATTGCTTCAAGCCTGGGTGAGCAGCAGGCTCGCCATTGCGGAAAAAATCTGTGTAAGCCAGTCACACCATTTGGCACAGATGTGTAAACAGCTACAGTCTGTGATGTGCCTAATGCAGAAGGCATTTGAGCATGCCGGTAAACCAAGGACCCTCAGCATAGGATGCAGCATAGTGCAGATTGTATATACACAGGTAGGTGATGGCTCAGGGTAAGTCAGGTGAAGGTAGTGCCAGAGCACAACTGTGAATTGTAGACCCTGGGTAAGTGCCCTGAAGTTGGTTGAAATTAGCAAGTAGATGGGACTGCAACTGTCTGGTGCTCATACTATGTTGCATTGACAATGTTCCGTCTTCAGTGGCAGGCAGTGTGACAAGTTGTGTGGCAGCCAGATTCATCTTAGTGGCAGGGTGGGAACTTCTGTCATGTCAGCTTGGTCTCTTTCAACTTCTAGTTGAGAAATGCAATGACAGCTTTCTGCTGTCTTGGCTGCAGATTATGGACACCAATTTGAAAGGCAGTGGAGCAATGTGCCTCCCCTCTTTGAAAGATCCTGTCCATCATATCACAGACTGGTATTATTATCTAAAATTTTGTACAATAAATCTTACGTTTTTACATTTATGTACATTCTTGATTCAGGTTTCTCTTTCTCTATGTCAGACTGAGTTACAGTATGCAGTGGCTAGTATATTTAATATCTGATTATTGCTAATTCTGATCTACTCAGCTAGTACATCATGTGCAGGGAGTCAGGTGGGTGGGAGTTTTCTGCTGTGAGTAGATATAGGCTGCACAGATGAGAGTTAAAATCAAGATGGTGCCTGAGGTTGAAGTGCTGATTGCCACAACTTTGTAGTGATAATTTCTGCAGTATTGTCACATGTTCTGATTCATTTGCTCCATGCTAATAAACCGTTTCTGTGGTACTATCAATTCATCCAGAGAATAAGGAGATTGGGTTCTAAGGTACAGCTTAGAAAAATCAAGTTTTGGGCACATAATATATGTAAAATTTTGTTAGTCCAGTATATAGCGGATATGTTATGTTTCAAATCACAGCCCTCTTTATGGTTGCTGGGAGATGGAAAGTTGGCTCTGCTATTTCACTAATCATAGGCCTACCATTTAACAATATGCTGCTACATTTCAGGTCCAATGATTGCATACCTTAGGTCACTCTTGCTGGTGATGTTACCTGGAGAAAGGAAGCTGTAAATATTCTCCCTTCCACAGTCCACATTCATAATCTGCAAATAACACCTGTACCTATATTCCTCCACAAAATAAAAATCCTATTCCCATCATCTGACATTCCTTTGTGATGTAATGACTCTCCAATTAGTGCATCAACATGGAAAATTAATCTACTTGAATTACATACTCGACATCCAAAACAAATAACTATTATCCTACCACACAATGAGAATCAACCATTAATTTATCATTGGTTATTTCCCCACACTTTATAGTCGTATTCATGTCTGCAGTTTGCACAGTTGTGTATGGTTTCTCCTTTTTCTTTTTAGCTCTTCACTCCCCCCCCCCTCCCCTCCCCCCCCCCCTTATTTGGGAGCACTACAATTATTGGTTGACATGAATCTGGGCACCCCTGAAAGGATGAATAAGTCCAAGAAGCACAACAGTTGTACGTGTTGGCTACTGTCGTTTGACATTTACCGGTGACGCCATCTGAGTAACTGGATAAGGACCTCGGTATTGGGTGCCAAATTGTTTTGCTTTTACCTTTTGGAGAATTTGGGCTTGTCAGCTTCACCCACTGACCCACATGATATTCTGGTAGTTTTGAATTGCACTTTCCCACTTATTCTTAATGCTCAAGGATCTCAGTATCAGCTTTTCCTACCCGTTTCCACACTTCTCTCAATGTTCTCACAAAGGTTTTTTTTCCTATCTTTGTCTTAATAACTTCAATTGGCGATGGCCTGTACTTTTATGGATTTAGAATTATACACTGCTACCATGTACAGAAGCAAAGTAGCCCAATCATTGTGATGGCTGTTCACATAGTGGCTTAGCATTTTTCCCTATTATTTGAAGTGCCACTTCATAAGGGGATAGGCTTGTGCTTTCATGGGTTTAGAATTATACATTGCTACCATGTACAGCAGCAAAGTATCCCAATCATTATGATATATATTCACATAGTGGCTTAGCATTTTTCCCCTATCATTCGAGGTACATGTTCAGTTCTCGTGTCAGCCTGTGGATGTAATGGACTCAGTTTTGAATACGCAACAGATGGCACAACTGCTTCATTAATTTTGGCATAAAGTTGGTGTCCTGATCTGTGATTATTGTTTCCAGTATACTGAACTTCAGTAACCGATTATTCATCATTTCATGTGCTACTATGTTGGCTTGCTCATTCAGGATAGTGATAAGTTCCACGTATCATGAGAAATGACCTATAATGGTCAGAAAATAGTGGTTTCCTGCTAGTGTCTTGCTAATTGATTCTAAAATGTCTTTACTGGGCATTATGAAAAGTTTACTGGCTTTCAGCAACCTCTGTAGTGGCACACATTGAGATAAAATGTTATCATGTGCTTGTTTCAATGCTTCTTCTCGCAGTGCGACAGGAACCACTACACAAGGCACAAGCCTTGTTATCTTGCACAATACATTGGTGTGAATAGTGAACTGTGTTTGCATTTCAAATAATTTGCATCAACAGTTAACTAGACAGATCCTGCAATCCCAATAGCCACTTCAGTGCTGCGTACTCTATTAACACCTTAAATTTTTTCTCATAACAGTGGAAGCATGTCATACCATATAACAAGCTTAATATCTCCTTTTTCATTGTAGAATAGTTCCTCTACAATTTGTTAAGTTGTTTTGTTATGTAAGCAAATGAATAGTCCTTGCTGTGTACCTCTTGATGTAAATCACAACCTGTGCATGATTGCTATAGTCATATGTTGAAATGAACTCTTTCTTGTAATCCAGAAAGACACCTACTGGATGACTGGTTGTTAGTAATGCCTTTAGTTTTTCAAATATGCTTTTGCACTCCTAAGTCTATTGGAAATTGTAATGCCCCCCCCCCCCCACCCCCCCCCTCTCTCTCTCTCTCTTTCTCTCTCCCTCTCTCTCTCTCTCTCTCTCATCATAGAATATGATACTTTAAATTTATGACTTGATGAATGGAAATTATTTTTTTTTATCTAAAATCTCAAATTCTCATAATGTTTTCCTAAACAGAATTGCTACATAAAAATAACACAAGATGTATTACCATATTAATTTAAAATTGCAATTATAATTTGAAACTTATTTCATTATTCGTATTTATGTGATTTATTCTGAAAACATTTAACAAGAATCACTAAATTTTATTATGTTCTTTGGATGTAAAGATTGATGTATTCAAATGCCTCTGAGTTGTGAGCTATGTTATCATTGTTGAGTTTTGTATATCAGCACTAGACAGTTAGTAATGGAGTATCAGGAACAGTAGTGTTTTAGTGAGTTATGGAGGAATATTATGAAGTATCTGTCATAAAACTGAGATGCTAAGGGGTGCATACTGGATTTGTTACATTTTACTGAAATATAACATAGAAAATAAAAAGGATGGATGAAAATTCTTTATGCAGGAGAGTCCTTATTTGTCATTTACTGACCTGATCAAAATCACCAGTTGAAAATGAGAAGTACATTGAGCCATAATATCAATGAAGATTTATGAGAATGAGATGACACACTTTTTTAGTCTTTTCAGTGTTACCTTGACCTTCCTTCTCACTTAAAATTAATGCACACACTTAGTGTTGCTATACCTAAAAATGTAGTTGAGAACAGTTATTGATTTTTACTAGTAATAGAGGAGGATTTTGTGATAAATTTCATGCTCTTTAACAGGTACATGATAGGTCATGCTATTTCTACCAACTTCATTAAAAATTACCTATAGTAATTTCTTAACTCCAAAAACAATGGTAATTGCTTTGATATCTGAGGTGTTGCAAAACTCTCTACAGTGTTCACTAATCTTGGATGTGTCTTTACTGCATCTTGCCTAAATACATGTCCCATGTAATTCACTTCTTGTAATATGAAATGACACTTCTCAATGCTAAGAGTTAGCTGCCCTGAGTCCAATCTCTTAAAACTTCCCTCAGTCATTGTACATGCTCTTTCATATCCCTTGCAAACACAACAATTTTGTCCAGGTATACTACTCACTGTTTCAGCTTTAATCCCATTAAAACTCTGTCCAATAATCATTGGAATGTGACTGGTGCATTTTTCAAACCAAATGGCATTTGGTGATATTGGTAATTACCCCAAGGTAACATAAATTAAGTTTTTGGTTGGTCTTGTGGTACTACTTCTAATTGATGATAGCCTCTGTTTTCTTATAAAATGGAAATGCCGTGTAGCTAGGGCCTCCCGTCGGGTAGGCCGTTTGCCTGGTGCAAGTCTTTCGAGTTGATGCCACTGGTGCGACTTGTGTCTCAATGGAGATGAAATGATGATGATAAGGACAACCAACACCCAGTCCCTGAGCGGAGAAAATCTCCGACCCAGCCAGGAATCGAACCCGGGCCGTTAGGTATGACATTCTGTCGCACTGACCACTCAGCTACCAGGGGAGGACACTGTCTTCTTATAATGTAATTGGTTGGATAAAAAATCTGCTCACTTAGCAGCAGCAGGAAAACACACATATAGAAGGTATTACATATGCAAGTTTACAGAGCCAGCAGCTCCTTTTTGTGACAGAAGGGTTGAAGGGAAAGCAAGAGGAGTGAAGAAAAAGGACTGGTGAGTTTTAGGAAAAAGGGTAGAGTTCAAAAAAGTCACCCAGAACAGTGGGTCAGGGGAGACTTGTCTGATGGGATGAGAAGGAAAGACTGATTATTGAGCACTGCACCAGATGAGATTTGAAAACCTGAGATTTAAAAGGTGGAAGATAGGGTAATATGCAAGACAGAGATTACTGCTAAAACATCATGCACAAGTTAATAAGAATGAAAAGCTAAGTGCATTGTATGTGATAGAGATGGGAGAGGGTTAATGAAAAATAGATAGGTCAGAAAATGAAAGGTTTAGAAAACTAAAACAGAGTGAAGAAAGGAATAGTTATTGTGAAGAAATGCCGAGACCAATGAAATTAATGTAAATTAAGACCAGGTGGATGGTGAGAACTAAGGACATGTTGTAGTGCTGGTTCCCACCTGCAGAGTTCTGAGGAACTGGTGTCTGGGGGAAGAATCCAGATGGCACATATGGTGATACAGGCATCATGGTCACAACTGTCATGTAGTAGTGCATGCTCTGCAACAGGATATTGTGTGTTTCCAGTATACACTCTCTGCATGTGTGAATTCCACCTAACTGATAACTTGGTGGTAGTCATGCTGATGTTATAGGCTCAACATGTTTACATGACAGCTGGTATATGATGTGTCATTATGCAGGTGGCTGTCCCTTTGATACAGGGCTGGCATGTGGTGATAGGAGGTTGCATAAGGTAAGTCTTGCATTGGGGATGGTCACAGAGGCTGGAGCCATTGGGTAGAGAGAAGGGTGCAGAAAAACCATAGGGTCTGATAAGGGTATTGCTGTGATTGGGTGGGCAACAAAAAGCTGCTCTAGGTATAGTGGGCAAAATCTCAGAAACAATGGACCTCAATTCAGGGCATGATTTTAGGAAGTCATGGCCTTGTTGAAGCAGCTCATTAATACATTCAGGACCAGGATAATACTGAGCGACAAGTGGTGTACTCCTAAGTTGGTTTTTGGAGGGTTCAGCAGTACCAGGGTTGGATGTGATGGTCCAAGAAATCTGCTTTTGAACGATGTTGATGGGATAATTATGTCCAGTGAAGGCTGAGCTGAGAATGGTGGTGTATTGCATCTAAACAGATACGTTTGCATCAAGTGCCAAGGATGTAGAGAGGGAATATTTTACATGAAAAGGATAGAAACTGTCAAAATGTAAGTACTGTTGTTTGTTAGTAGATTTAATGTGAACAGAAGTGTGTAGCTGGCCTTCACTGAAGGTGAGATCAACATCAACACGAGTGGCATGAGATTCAGAATAGGGCCATGTGAAATTTAACTGGGAGAATTCCAGGAATTTTGACAGGTCAGCCTCTGCATGAGTCCATATTGCAAATATGTCATCAATGTATCTAAACCAAACCAGGAAAGCCCCCTCCAAGTGAACCATGAAAAGGCTGGCATAGATAGGAACCATTCTGGTTCCCAAGGCCATACTCCTGATCTGTTTGTATGTCTGTCCCTCAATGGTGAAGTAGTTGTTGGTAGGTATAAATTGGCAAGTATAAAGTTGATTAAGATGAGCTGGAAGTATGTCATAGGTTTGGAATCAGGTGAGTGGTGACTGAGGAACTGTTCAGTAGCATACAGACCATGGATGTGAGGGATATTGATGTAGAGGGAGGTGGCATCAATGGTGACAAGCAAAGTATGTGGTGGGAGTGGGATGGGCATGGATTTCAGATGATCTAGGAAACTACTGGTGTCTTGTACTATGGGTTGCGGGTGTTGATCAACTAAGGCAGATATAACTTTTGTGGGTCCTTTGAAGCCAGCAAGTATGGGATGGCCAAGACGATTGTGCATCTTAAGAAGAAGGTAAAAGGTGGGGATGCATGGTTTGGGTGGGGTAAGAAATTCTATGGTTTGAGGTGCTAGCACTTTTGAGGGGCCTAAGGTTTCAAGGAGCGACTGCAAGTCAATTTGAATCACAGGGATGGCATCTTGGTTGCAGATGCTGACTGTAGAGGTGTCAGACAGCTGGCATAGACCTTCACTTACATACTCCCGATGTTCAACTATCGCAGTGGTAAATCCCTTGTCTGCTGCTAGGATAATGATGGAGTCATCATCTTTAGGATATGAAGAGCCTGAAGTTCTGCAGAGGACAGGTTAGTTTCATGTTGTAGTGACCTGAGGAAGGTTGTGAAACAATGCTGGATGTGAGGAATTCTTGGAAGGCTTGTAAGGGATGATGTTGAGGTAGTGATGGCCCATCAAGTTGGGATCATGGTTATAACTGTTCAAGGTAGAGTTCAATGTCAAGTCTGCAGTTGGAAAGGTTTTAGGATTGGGTTGCAAAGTGATATTTCTAGTTGACATTATGTGTGAAGGAAAGAAGCACCATTAAATGGAGGTTTAGGTCTGAAAGTGAGATCCTTGGATGATGCACATAATTCAAGAGGGGAGATTGCTTTAGATAAGGGATTGAGAACACTGTAGTGTTGTGACTGGTTCTTGTGATGATGAGTTATTAGTGGCCTGGGAGGCAGTGGTGAAGGTTGGGGGATGATAAGGAGGTTGTCCAAGCTAAGTTTCTAGGAGACAAGTGGCTGTTGTTGTTGTTGTGGCTATTGGGGAGCTGCAGAGGGACAGGAAGGGAAACACCACTGCTGAGGCAGTTTGGAAGAAGATGGGATAGCTTTTTGTGGTGAAGTCTGGCGTGTTGTTGCAATTTGAAGTTGGCTTGGCAGATGAACTTATCAAAGGAAACATGAGGGACAGATAACTGCAGGATTTTGTAGAAGGAGAGAAGTCTGTTGGAGTGGAAATTGACAGATGAGACATGTGGATCACAGACTAACTTGGTAAGTGCAAGTGATTGCTGTATTTGAAATTGTTAAGGAGGCTGTTGTAGAGTAAAATTAAATCCAGTTTGAGACCTTTACGAGAACACACATGGGTTAACAAGAGGTATTGAGTGGGTGAGAATGTCTTGCTGGAAAAGTCGTCTACATGATACAAAAAAAGATTGGTAAAGAAAAAAAATCTATAGGGAAAGTTGTGAAATGAGACAAAATTTTAAAAACTGGACAAATAGAAAGAGGAAGTCGGGGAGAAAATGTAAACAACTGTGTTTGGCAAATAAAGTAATGTTGGAGATGACAGTAATAATCATTTTGGCGAAAAAGAAACTCACAAAAATATGGAAGAATTACGTATAAACAAGGTAAGTGGAGAGTGAGAAAGAAAATAGCTGCCAACTTTGCAAATACATTGGTGAAAGATGATAGGCAGAAGACCCTGCAGTGTACTGAAGTGCAAACAAACTGTTAAATGCAATGATGTTAGGAAGAACTCTGTTTGTAGCTGATAAAACTTTTTTGTTAAAACATGACCGGTTTCTACATCTACATATGTACTCTGTTAGCCATCAAGCGGTTTGTGGCGGAGGGCACAATTCATGCCAAAGTCATATTTCTCCTCCTCTGTTCCACTCGTGGATTGTGCGAGGGAAAAACGACTGTATGAATGCCACAGTACGAGCTCTAATTTCCCTTATTTGAATGGTGATCACTGCGCGATTTGAAAGTTGGTGGTAATAATATATGCTCTACATCCTCGGCAAAGATTGGATTTTGGAATTTAGTGAGCAGCCCCTTCCATTTAGCACATCATCTATCTGCAAGTGTGTCCTACTTCAAACTTTCTATGAGATTTGTAATGCTCTCATGATGGCTAAATGTACCAGTCATGAATGTTGCCACTCTTCTTTTGACCTTCTCAATCTCTTGAATCAGACCCAACTGGCAAGGGTCCCATACAGACGAACAATACTCTAAGACTGGATGAACTAATGTATTGTAAGCAATTTCCTTTGTTGAAGGACAGCATTGCTTCAGGATTCTACCAATAGACTGCAATCTAGAGCTCATCTTGCCCGTTACTTGTGTTGCGTGTGTAATCTGATCATTCCGTTTGAGATCATTTCGAATAGTCACACCCAGGTACTTGACTGATGTTACCACGTCCAAAGACTAGGCATTTATTTTGCACTCGTACATTAATGGGGATTTATGCCTTGTCATATGCAGTAGGCTACACTTACTAATATTGAGAGGTAACTGCCAGTCATTACACCGTGCATTTATTTTCTGCAAATTCTCATTGATTTGTTCACAACTTCCGTGTGACACTACTTTCCTGTAGACTACAGCATCATCGGCAAACAGTCTAATGCCACTGTCAGTACCATCAACCAGATCGTTTATGTAAATTGTAAAAAGCAGCAGACCTATTACGCTGGCCTGGGGCACAACTTAAGTTACACTTGTTACTGTTGAGTCACCCCATTCAGGATGACACACTGCTCTCTGTCTCTTAGATAACTTTCTATCCAACCACATATGTCATCAGATAGACCATAAGCGTTCACTTTTTGGAGCAAGTTACAGTGCGGAACTATGTCGAATGCCTTTCGAAAGTTGAGAAATATGGCATCAACCTGGGAGCTAGTATAGAGCCTGTTGTGTATCATGCACAGAGAGGGCCAGCTGAGTCTCACATGACCACTGTTTCCTAAAACTGTGCTGGTTTCTGCAGATGAGCTTCTCAGAGTCTAGAAAGGTCATTATGTATGAACACAAAATATGTTCCATGATTCTACAACAAATCGATGTCAGTGAAATTGGCCGGTAATTATGTGCATCCGATTTTCTACCCTTTTTATAGTTTGTTATGACCTGGGCCTTTTTGCAGTCCAGTGGAACTTTCCACTGTTCCAATGAACTCTGATAGGTGATGGATAAGAATGGTGCTATATTTGTAGCATAGTCAACACATAATCTTACAGGGATACCGTCTGGGCCAAATGCCTTCCTGATGTCTTAAGGATCTTTACTGTTTTACAATCCCGCATACACTAAACAGGATGTCAGCCATCCTTGTGTTTGTGACTTTAAGCCACATCATCAGGTGAACCTACATGGTAAAAAGTAAAGTACAGCATCAACACATTTTGTGGATCTTAAAATTAGTAAAGGATTATCTAAAATATACTCACAATGTTAAAAGAACATAGGCATTGCCATCGCTCCTAGTCAAAATTTACTACTCAGAGAATATCGTCAATAGTATGGTGGCAAAAGGTAAAGAAGACATGCCCCAATCTTTAAAATTTACCTGCATCTAAAAAGAATATATTAAAGGAAATGGAAATTTTTAGACATAGAGAAGAAAATGCACATTTCACGTTTAATAACTGGTTGGAATTAAAGTACCATAGCATTCTGGCTAATTTTGATTGTTTGTATGATTAGGGGCTAATATGAAGGTAGCAACCCAGTGCTTCTAGTCATAAGTATATGACGTCAAACTGTCCACATGGATAGCTTCCATTCTGCCAGCCAGCTAGTCCCTCTTTGTCATTCATGTGGGCCACTTTTGCCTTGCACTGCAGTGATCTGCCCTGCTGTGATACTGGTTAGACAGTGTCACCTGATTCTTCCCACATTGTAATTTGCATGTGCCATGACTAATCATGATAGCAGTGATAATGCTTTATCACCAACCTGGTCCGTTTTTTTAAAAAAATTTAGCATCTGCTCACAATAAAATATTTTCTTTTTAGATGCAGGCAAATTTTAAAGAATAGGGAACATGTTTTTACCTTTCGCTTGCTGCAGAATTGACAATATTCTCTGAATAGTAAATTTTGACTTGGAGCAATGGCTATGCCTATGATCTTTTAATGTTGGGAGTATATTTTAGACATTCCTTTACTAATTTTGAGATCCACAAAAAGTGGTGACACTGTACTTTGCTTTTTATAATGTAGGTTCACCTGATGATGTGGCTTAAACACAACAATTTTACCAGCCTTAAGCGGAGTTCTAACTAACATCTTGCCTTTCAACAGTAGTGGCTGCCCTGAATATAAAACAGTTTGTTATATGCAAATTTGTAAATAACAATGTACCCATCTATGTGCATGGAAATCAGTACTATAAAGGGTGTAGGGGCAAAATGTTGGTTAATCTATCTGATACAGATAAAAGAATGAGTGGGCTAGCAAATAAGGTAGTAAAAGAAGGCATTCTGAACAAGTTAGATGACTACAAAGACTGTCAGAGTGTTACATAAGGAGAAATGATGGCCACACAGGCTATTATATCAATGAAAGTAATCAATTTTTGAAAACATAATGTAATTGGATAGATAAAAAATCTACTCCCCAAGTGGTGGCAGGAGAACATACATATAAGAGGTATTACGTATGCAAACTGTATTACATATGCACTGTCTTCTTAGATCTGCAGTTGAAAGATACCTTCACTGTCTCAGGTTATCAAGGGGCTTCATTATATTCTGTATTGGATATGCATCTGTATGGGTATTGAGGTATTTATAGTCACAGCAGAACTGATTCTTTCTTGTTCCATCTGAACTTTTCTTCAGTACTATCTCAACAGATGCACTCTCTGGACTGGTACTTCCCTCACTGATACATTGTGTAATTGTTCATTAATGATTTTCTCCAATACCAACTGTAGCTGATGGGGCACCATGTGAGGATTCAGTACTTACGTTAGATTCCCAGTAGGGGTCCTGTGTTGCATCACCCGAGTTGCTGGCAATGGCCCATGAGGATTGAATGCTTCCTTGAATTTTAACAGTGATTTTTCCACTGCTACTCTTTTTGTTCCTCCAAAATGCTCTACATTTGCACGTAATGCTGTTATTGTGGACCTTTGCTCATGTTTAGGGTCAGAACTCGTCTTGCCGGGATCATCTTTATTTAGAACACCTAACTTGCAATCAAACTTAAATTTTCACTCCCGAAATTATCAACACTGACTAGCACTACTCACTCACCATCTATTTCCCACACACATGCATACTCTGTGTTCAAAATGCCATGTTTTATCTAGCTCATGATTTCTCCCACATAATAAGTTTATAGGTAGTTTCATTCCCTCATTAATCCACAGTAATTTCCCTATATGTTGCAGTGCACACAGTTTAATCAATTTACATCACACATACCTTCTGGTAGTATGTTACTAGCAACTGTTTTCCCCAGATGAACAATGCTCACCTGAGCTTACACATGAGTTCTACTTTTTATCCTCATCCAATTTTAGCATGATGCGTATACAGGAAATCTAGCCCCAGAATTGTGCAGTACCATTCACCTATGTGGGGCAAAATTTGCATATTTTCCAGAAATTGCTTTGTTCCTATCAGAAAACTTAACATTGCTGAACTTAATGATGGCATTTCATTACCTCCAGCTCCACATAACTTATACCGTGGAGCATTTAACTGCATCTTTCCCATGAGGACCAGACTTGCCACAGACACGTGAGCACCTGTGCCTAAAAAAAAAAAATCCATTTTCCGTACAGATTACCACACCGGTCAAACAACATTCCCCATCTGCATATACACTCCTGGAAATGGAAAAAAGAACACATTGACACCGGTGTGTCAGACCCACCATACTTGCTCCGGACACTGCGAGAGGGCTGTACAAGCAATGATCACACGCACGGCACAGCGGACACACCAGGAACCGCGGTGTTGGCCGTCGAATGGCGCTAGCTGCGCAGCGTTTGTGCACCGCCGCCGTCAGTGTCAGCCAGTTTGCCGTGGCATACGGAGCTCCATCGCAGTCTTTAACACTGGTAGCATGCCGCGACAGCGTGGACGTGAACCGTATGTGCAGTTGACGGACTTTGAGCGAGGGCGTATAGTGGGCATGCGGAAGGCCGGGTGGACGTACCGCCGAATTGCTCAACACGAGGGCGTGAGGTCTCCACAGTACATCGATGTTGTCGCCAGTGGTCGGCGGAAGGTGCACGTGCCCATCGACCTGGGACCGGACCGCAGCGACGCACGGATGCACGCCAAGACCGTAGGATCCTACACAGTGCCGTAGGGGACCGCACCGCCACTTCCCAGAAAATTAGGGACACTGTTGCTCCTGGGGTATCGGCGAGGACCATTCGCAACCGTCTCCATGAAGCTGGGCTACGGTCCCGCACACCGTTAGGCCGTCTTCCGCTCACGCCCCCACATCGTGCAGCCCGCCTCCAGTGGTGTCGCGACAGGCGTGAATGGAGGGACGAATGAAGACGTGTCGTCTTCAGCGATGAGAGTCGCTTCTGCCTTGGTGCCAATGATGGTCGTATGCGTGTTTGGCGCCGTGCAGGTGAGCGCCACAATCAGGACTGCATACGACCGAGGCACACAGGGCCAACACCCGGCATCATGGTGTGGGGAGCGATCTCCTACACTGGCCGTACACCACTGGTGATCGTCGAGGGGACACTGAATAGTGCACGGTACATTCAAACCGTCATCAAACCCATCGTTCTACCATTCCTAGACTGGCAAGGGAACTTGCTGTTCCAACAGGACAATGCACGTCCGCATGTATCCCGTGCCACCCAACGTGCTCTAGAAGGTGTAAGTCAACTACCCTGGCCAGCAAGATCTCCGGATCTGTCCCCCATTGAGCATGTTTGGGACTGGATGAAGCGTCGTCTCACGCGGTCTGCACGTCCAGCACGAACGCTGGTCCAACTGAGGCGCCAGGTGGAAATGGCATGGCAAGCCGTTCCACAGGACTACATCCAGCATCTCTACGATCGTCTCCATGGGAGAATAGCAGCCTGCATTGCTGCGAAAGGTGGATATACACTGTACTAGTGCCGACATTGTGCATGCTCTGTTGCCTGTGTCTATGTGCCTGTGGTTCTGTCAGTGTGATCATGTGATGTATCTGACCCCAGGAATGTGTCAATAAATTTTCCCCTTCCTGGGACAATGAATTCATGGTGTTCTTATTTCAATTTCCAGGAGTGTATTTTCACAGCATTAAATTTTACTGGGAGTGTCTATTTGGAACCCATTCTGCCTGTAATCAGGCATTGTTATCTGACTGATGAAATAAAGTTCAGATACAATTCTTGACAATATAATGTAATTGGATAGATAAAGAAACCTACTCACCAAGCGGCAGCAGGTGAACACACCCACCCGCCCACCCACCCACCCACCCACCCACACACACACACATACACACACACACACACACACACACACACACACACACACACACACACAAGAAGGTTTCACTTATGCAAGCTTCCAGAGCCAGAGTGACTCTTTCTTCCAGCAGAAGAGTTGAAGGGGAAGGAAGAGGGGTGAAGGAAAAGGACTGGAGAGGTTTATGAAAAGGGGTACAGTTCGGAAAGTCACCTAGAACCCCATGTCAGGGGAGACTTACTGGACAGGATGAAATGTGAAATGCTTGTACATTAAAAACTGGTGTGACCACCGGAATGTTGAATGCAATCATGCATACATGCATGCATTGTGTTATATAGATGCTGGATGTCAGTTGCACTTGGTCGGTCAATACAGGGATGGTTAAAGCTATTTATGGATGATACCAGAGTTGTCATCCGATGATGTGCCATAGGTGCTCTATTGGAGGCAGATCTGCTGATTGAGCATTCCTAAGCAACATGTTAACACTTTGAAGAGCATGTTGGGTTGCAACTGCAGTATGTACATGAGCATTATTCTGTTGGAAAAGACCCCCTGGGATGCTGTTCATGAATGGCACCACAACAGGTTGAATCACCAGACTGTTGTACAAATTTGCAGCCAGAATGCATGAGACAACCACAAGAGTGCTCCTGCTATCATATGATATTGCATCTCAGACCATAACACCAGGTGTAGGTTCAGTGTGTCTAACATACAGACAGGCTGGTCACAGCCCTTCAACTGCCCTCCTCCTAACCAATACATGGACATCACTGGCAACAAGGCAGAACCAGCTTTCATCAGCAAACACAACAGATCTCCACTCTGCTCTCCAGTGAGCTCTCGCTTGACACCACTGAAGTAAAAAATGGTGGTAGTGGTGGAGGCAGTGGAATGTATGCTACAAGGTGTTTGGCTTGTAGCTATCCTTGAAGTAACCAATTTGTAACAGTTGTTTGTGTCACTGTGGTGCCAACTGCTGCTAAAACTGCTTCTGCAGATGCAGTCCAATGTGTCAGAGCTACTAGCACCACTGCTATGCAACTGATGCCAAATCTGAATCGACATTATCCTTCATATGTAGAAACGTGCCTACCAACTTTTGTTTATGTCACAGAACTCCTTCTTTGCGTTGCAACTTGTTTTTGTCAGTGTATGTATGATATGCAATGTAGGTTTTATAAGTGCATTTTTTATTACCATGAACATGGTCCTGGATTGAAACTGATAAATTGCATGAAAGTCAGCAATTTTGTTATGCATTTCCTGCAGTATATGTATGCGGATACCTGCCTAGACAAGATGTTTAATTCTAAATAACAGGCACATGGTATGGCAATATATAGTGGTTCAGCCACACAGAGACTTAATCTTCAATATCAAGAACATGTATCATTAAATTAAAAGAGTGCATATGAAAAATTTAAAAAAGATTAGTATTAAATGTTCACAAATAATCTACCGTGTCTCCTACCAGTGTGGTATTTCATTACTTTCTCCAGCCCTTACCAACCTATCAACAATTACATCAGGAGGTCCTATGAAAAAACAGCAAAGAAAAATCTGCAGCATTAATATAGCTTTCATTCTCTCACCCATCCTACAACATAACCAACCCGTACCGGGCGAGGTGGCGCAGTGGTTAGCACACTGGACTCGCATTCGGGAGGACGACGGTTCAATCCTGCATCCGGCCATCCTGATTTAGGTTTTCCGTAATTTCCCTAAATCCCTCAAGGTAAATGCTGGGATGGTTCCTTTGAAAGGGCACATCCAACTTCCTTCCCCGTCCTTCCCTAATCGATTGAGACAAATGACCTCACTGTCTGGTCTCCTCCCCCAAAACAACCCCAACCCCCATAACCAACCTAACTACTGACAACTGAGTCAGGTGGTCTTTTGAAAAAACAGTAATGAAAGTGGATTGGTTCAAATCTTCCTCTCTAGCTTCTGTCAATATACACTTGTTTAATTGACCCATGTAGATATCCAAGTATTCTGACAAATGGTACATGGAGCTTTACTCAGACAGTAAGAAAAAATCATGTTTATATTTCTCAAGAATAGTGACGATTCTCATTAAGATAGTTATCCAAAATTTTAAGTAGACAGTTGCAGTGTCTAACCTATGTTAAATGAATGCATGGTACAGAATTACAAGGAATTTTATTCTAAACTAAGGATTTTTTGAAGCTGATCTCACAGGCAGAAACAGTTCCTTATTCTTTCTTAATCTCAGTGGTGTAGGTATCAAGTCAGACAGTTCACCAGATTTATATTTTGTTGTCAACTGTGTTTAGTCAGCTATATCACTCTGATCATCACTTCATTTTGTCTTTTTAGTTGTTTTGTTTTAACCATTTCTATGTCAGGTCTGCACTGATACAAATCTAGATGTATATACTACAGATAGGTTGGACCAACAACCATAACTTCAGAAACTTATGAACGTAAACATAAATCAAAGTTTTACTGCAATAAACAGCATTAATTTCACCATGTCATTTCTCATAATTGTACTCAGCATACTATCATGAACAAGAATAATATAAATTACACAATAGAGCATCAATGTGTCCCTAACATATTCTCAGCCTAATGTCCTCAGTAACCCTTACATCATTGCAGTACACATCAGATACATCTTCTCTATATTCTCTGTATACATCATCATCATAGTATCACATAACCTTCTACTTATATCATCACAACATAAAATATCTCCATATTGCCCTAATTGTCATCCTTATAATATCCTAATTGAATATTGCTCTACATTTAATTTACTAACTTTCCTCATGACATCACCATATACTTTTACTCTAAATTTACATTACTGTGCAGTTCTCAAACATCACATATGGTAACATTCCCTTGGATATGCCGATACTTCTGATAAGCATTTTCTTCCAAAAGCAACTAGATAATTGACATAGATTGCAAAAGTTAATCTTATATTTTTATTGTGTGTTAGTATTATTCTTTCATAGATGAGTCACAGAAAAAACCACGCAGTATAGAAACCAAAACCACTGAAGAAATACTGCAAGACTATAGAGGCCCTAGGTTAGCCAATCCCATGTCACACAAAGTTTATGTGACCCCTGAGGGTACTACTGTTACAATGTTTCTATTTCACATTCCTGGTTTTCATTTGCTCAGATTGTGTAACTGATTCATTAGTTAACGCTAGTTGTATCACATTAATTTTCAATACTTTTTTCATATATTGCCCACAACATCTAAACTTTCTTTTCTTCAACAATACGAGAGAAGGAAAGTTGCTACTCACCATATAGCGGAGATGCAGAGCCGCGGTGGCACAATAAATGATTCACACAATCATAGCTTTCGGGCATTAAGGCCTTTGTCAGCAGTGGACACACATACACACGCGCACACACACACAACCACACACACTCACGCAAGCGCAACTTGCACACACATCTGCAGTCTCAGAGAGCTGAAACTACACTGCGAGCAGCAGCACTAGTGCATGATGGGAGTGGCGACTGGGTGGGGATAAGGAGGAGGCTGGGGTGGGGATGGGGAGGGATAGTATGGTGGGAGTGGCAGACAGTGAAGTGTTGCAGTTTAGACGGAGGGTAGGAGAGAAGGTGCAGTGGGGGAAGGGGGTAAATAGCAGAAAGGAGACAAATAAAAATAAAAATAAAAGAAATTAAAAGTCCCTTCCGTACAGCCTAGCCACCCCTGGTTCTTGCATCTCAGTGATGAGCAGTCCCTCTCTAAATATACCGAGGGTCTCACTGAAGCCTTCACTGACCGTAACTATCCTCCCATCCTTGTACAAAAAAATCTCCCATGCCTTATCTTTCCAGTCTCCCACCACCTCCAAAAGTCCCACAGTCTGGCCACGGAGGAGCATTCCCCTCATAACTCAGTACCATCCGGGACTGGAGCAACTGAATTACATTCTCCGCCAGGGTTTCGATTACCTCTCGTTGTGCCCTGAAATGAGAAATGTCCTATCCACTATCCTTGCCACCCCTCCTACCATGATATTCCGAATCTACACAATATACTCGTCCATCCTTACACAACCCCTGCTGCCATTCCCTTACCTCATGGCTCATACCCCTGTAATAGACCTAGATGCAAGACCTGTCCCATACATCCTCCTACACCAGCTACTCCAGTCCGGTCACTAACATTACCTATCACATGAAAGGCAGGGCTACCTGTGAAACCAGTCATGTGATCTACAAGCTAAGCTACAATCACTGTGCTGCATTCTATGTAGGCATGACAACCAACAGCTGTCTGTCCGCATGAACGGCCACCGACAAACTGTGGCCAAAAAACAAGTGGACCACCCTGTAGCTGAACACGCTGCCAAACATGATACCCCTCATCTCAATGACTGCTTCACAACCTGTACCATATGGATCCTTCCCACCAACACCAGCTTTTCTGAACTGCGCAGGTGGGAACTTTCCCTGCAATAAATCCTACGTTCCCATAACCCTCCTGGCCTCAACCTTCATTAGTCACTGTCCTCACCCATCCAGCCCCCTCCCTGTTCTCATTCCAGCACTACACAGCTGTCATTTCACCACCACAGCTAGTCTTTTAATTTCTTTTTATTTCTCTCCTTCCCGCTACTTACCCCCTCCCCCCTCCGCACCTTCTCTCCTGCCCTCCGTCTAAACTGCAACACTTCACTGTCCGCCACTCCCACCATACTATCCCTTCCCCCCTGCCCCAGCCTCCTCCTTACCCCCACCCAGTCGCCACTCCCATCGTGCACTAGTGCTGCTGCTTGCAGTGTAGTTTCAGCTCTCTGAGACTGCAGATGTGTGTGCAAGTTGCGGTTGTGTGTGTGTGTGTGTGTGTGTGTGTGTGTGTGTGGGTGCACGCGTGTGCGTGTGTATGTGTGTGTCTACTGCTCACAAAGGCCTTAATGGCCGAAATCTATGATTGTGTGAATCTTTTTATTGTACCTATCGCAGCTCTGCATCTCCATTATATTGTGATTAGCAACTTTCCTTCTCTCGTATTGTTACATTTCATCCTGGATTTTCCATTGTTTGACTTTCTTTTCTTCACATTTCTTACCATTTTCTATCATAACATATTATTAGCCGTACTGACAACAAATGCACTACCCTACAATCCAGCTTCTAAGTTTGTCAGAGTATTTTTAGAACCAAAATTTTCACAATTATCTGGTGTAGAAATAGTTGTAGTACCTTAGTACCTTGTCATCATGAAAACATGCTTGTTAACTTCCCTAAAAAAATTTCTATATCTAGTTCTACTTTTAATTCAGCTCTGCTTTTGATGATTCTCTTTACTAAATTTGTAAAGATACTTCAAGGAATTTCTAGTGTTTACTATACAAAATTTCACATATGATAAAGTGTTCACACTGGTTTTCTGTAAAACAAGATTGCTGCTGACTGAAACATTTGTACTGTCTAAAATTTCACTACGTTCTGTCCCAGGTGAGTTCATGGATGATAAAACTGCTTCTAGACAAGCTTCATGTACAACAGGTGTGCTAAGGTCTGTTTCAATTGCTTGTTATTCTCTGACAAAAAGTTTAATTTGAGCAACATTTTTTTACAATATTACCAAATGCAGTTTTTGTTTCTTTTATTTCATTTCTAATTGTTTCACTCATATTTGTAACTGGAAGTTATAGTATTTTCATGAGTAGAAATTAACCTGTTTGCTGTCAGTTTTCATGAAGGATTTCAGCTCTCTGATTCTTGAGTACATATTTTGAGTACATATTTGCTAATTTGGAACTGACCTGATCACTGGGGATTTTCATTTCACTTAATGATGGTGGTGGTGGTGGTTAGTGTTTAACGTCCCGTCGACAACGAGGTCATTAGAGACGGAGCGCAAGCTCAGGTTAGGGAAGGATTGGGAAGGAAATTGGCCATGCCCTTTCAAAGGAACCATCCCGGCATTTGCCTGAAACGATTTAGGGGAATCACGGAAAACCTAAATCAGGATGGCTGGAGACGGGATTGAACCGTCGTCCTCCCGAATGCGAGTCTAGTGTGCTAACCATTGCGCCACCTCGCTCGGTTTCACTTAATGATTCACTGCTGGGTTTCATTAATGTTTAGATCTCTTCCGTTATGACTAATGTTTCATTCATCAAATCTAAAGCTTTTCTTCTTCACATTGAGATATTTTGATTATGTGAAATTATATTTTGAAGCAGAAAAATGTAAATTTGATTGTTGGATGTTGTATGTAATGTGAATTTGTCATCGCAAAGGCAGTGCTGTTCTAAAAAGTCCTCTGTCATTTTAATTGTCCTTTGTTGATGTATTACTTCTTGAAGATATTATAAATACATTTCACATCCAGATCCAATAATTCCACTGCCTTCTTCTGCAGAATTTAATATGCACATACCATGTTTTCTCCCTGAAAATTAAAGACCAGATTAACATAATGTCTACAGCAAAATATCCCAGACCAAGCCCACAGGTCTAATCCTGCCTATAATCCATGTATTGTTACACAATACGACTGATGGAATAAAGTACCGATACAATTCTTTCAGATAAAATTTGCCTGACATAGAATCGTTAAAGTTAGTTGCAGGATAAGGAACCTAGATCAATTTTTCTTAACACCGTCCATTACAGAATGTTCATAATTAGAACAATACTCATATTTTTGTTTGACACTGCACTTACTGTTGCTGTTGTTGTTGTAGCTCATTAGTGTGTTACGTTATTGGGCTATGATCTTGGTAAGTGGTTACGTTGGTCTTGTAAATGTTTAATGATAACATGTTAATCTTCTTCCTTAAACAAAGTCATCAACATTACCAAATAGCTGTGCTCTCAAAATAACATCCTCAAAATGAAACACCAGATTAAGATAATTTTGATGTGTATTCTTCACTTTTAAGTAATTGCAAAATAACTTTTCCACATTTCTTAATACATTAACAATACATACCACTTGGCTACAATGGAGACAGGTTATGTTTTGACTACTCGCTTCCACAACATAAAGCAAAGATATATTTATATTGACAGTGGACAGAATATGACTAACATCAGACTGTAATTACATTCTCTTAAGTTAGAATAATCAGATAATTTTTGAAAGATTTTTAAAGTAAAAGATAGTAAACAACAGGACATAAAAACTATAGGTTCCCAGTCATAGATTTTAGTCAATAATTTCACTCTGAGAAAATATGCATTGCCAAAGCTATGAAATATAACAGGGATAGATGATGAATCGTAACATACAATTGATTTGTGGCTGTATGACCAACTATAATACTCCATGATTGTCTGAGTAAAGTCCCATTATAAGTGCTGCTTGGGCAAGTTCCTGTGGCAATTTAATGGCTGATTATTCATATTCCATCCTTCCCCATTACGCCATTTACTTCTGAAATCCCACCCTTAGTGTCCCACTCCACCCACAACTCTTACATTGTGGTTGACAATAATTTTTTTTTGTATTTGCCCAAACATCCTCAATGGTAGCATATCAAGTCAGTAGAAAAGACATTTTTTTTATCACAGTCTATAGCTGCCACATCTGTTTCATCCACTGCCATAACTATGCCTGTGGTATCAGCCATGTCTTTTGGAAAATCTGCACATACCATTATCGACACATCCAATGGCAGTCCCTGTAGAAATGTATCTAATGTCCTTTGTTCCACTTTTTGATGAATGACCTTATTTGTATCATAATTTTCTGTCAACTAACAGGTGTTAAGATTAATTATTATGTCCTATCTATGTAACTGCCATTTTGCTTCTGTGAACCCCCCCCCCCCATTTACCTGACCGTGACAGTATCTATACCGCTGCACCAGACCTCTTTAGTTCGCCAAATGATTGAGCATTTCTTACACCCACATGGTACATAAGCGTCAAAAAGGATGAACTAAGCTAACCATAGTTGAATCTGGGGTGGGAAAAGTTCTGAATGAGGCTCTATCGTCTCTCACATCTTGTCACTGCCTATGTAGGTCTGCATTATCCTCTCTCTGTTGAGCTACCTGATTTACTGAAGATTGCACCACTTTCTGTGTGTTAACCAACTGTGCTTTTGACTTGGACATCATTAAACCTTCATCTAATAATAATAATATTGAAAAATATTGAAAACAAAAACAAGAGAAACAAAATGGGTTTATGAGAAGGACATGTAAATGAAACATTACCATAGTACAAGGTGTGTTCTTTAAGTAAGTACCATTTTGAAGTAAAAAGAAACCAGATAAACTTTTTTAGCCATATTATTTCTACACAAAAGTCTGTACTTTAATCGACTTTTATACAGAATTCCGACCAATACTAAGTCACTTATTGTGTTGTACAATCAATTTTGAATACCAACCCTTACAGAAATCTGCTGCCTCTCCATAACGTTCAATAATTTAAATGTTATGTAACAACTTCAAAAGCACACATATTGACACTCAAGGAAACTCATCACATAATGGTGAAATCATAAAGTACGAGGGCTATCCACAAAGTACATTACATTTTCGTTTGTGTCCGTTAGGGGCGGGGCTAGCGCGGCCATCTTGGTGTCATGGCATTCCGCCGCTCAGTCGGCATCCTGCTGTGCTAGTGAGAGGTTCGTGCTGTACTCTGTTGAGTTACTGTGACTGTTTGAAATGTCAGTGTTAATTGAAAATGCCGTGAAGTGTGAAGTGCATGCTGCAATAAGGTTTCTGACTGCAAAAAACTGTACACCGATAGAAATCTATCGGCAGCTTTGTGAAGTGTATGGGGACAACATAATCACTGAAGGTGGAGTGCGTCAATGGGTCATAAAATTTAAAAATGGCCGAACTAACGTTCACGATGAAGAGCGAAGTGGAAGACCCAGCATAGTGACTGCCGAACTTGTCAAAAAAGTCGATGCCGTGGTCCGTGAAAACCGTAATTTCACAATAACGGAACTCTCTATGAGTTTTCCACAAATTTCACGAAGTTTGTTGCGCGAAATCATTACCAAAAAGCTTGGTTACCACAAGTTTTGTGCAAGATGGATACTAAAAATCTTGACAGAGATTCACAAAAATCAGCTAATTGCTGCAGCGTTAACGTTTTTGGATGCTTACGAGAAAGATGGCGACTCATTACTTGATCGCATCGTTACTGGTGACAAAACATGGGTTAAGCATGTGAACTGCGAGACAAAATTGCAGTCAATGCAGTGGGGGCACACAAATTCTCTCCAAAAACCCAAGAAATGCATGCAGACAATGTCGGCAAGGAAGGTGATGGCGACTGTCTTTTGGGACAGAAAAGGTGTGATTTTTGTGGATTTCCTGGAAAGAGGCACTACAATAAACTCTCCAAGGTGTTGCCAAACTCTGCACAACCTCAGAAGAGCAATACAAAACAAGTGCAGGGGAAAGTTGGGTTCAAAGAACTTGCAGATTCATGACAACGCCCGGGCCCACACGGCAAATGCCACTCGTGAAGTTCTCGAATCTTTTAAGTGGAGTTGTTTCCTCATCCGCTGTACAGTCCCGACCTGGCACCGAGCGACTTCCACTTATTCCCAGCAATGAAGAAGTGGTTGGCTATGCAGCATTTTGATGACAATGCACAGCTTCAAGAAGAGGTAACCACATGGTTGAAGGCGCAGGCGGCCGAATTTTACGCCGAAGGAATTTCCAAGCTTGTCCATCGCTATGATAAGTGCCTTAATTTAAATGGCAACTATGTAGAAAAGTAGTATTTAAGTGTGGCTTTCATCTGTATATAATAAAAAAAATTTCCAATACTTTATTTATTTTTAATTCCAAAACGTAATGTACTTTGTGGATAGCCCTCGTATCTGTTCTCTCTTGCTTTTTCATCCCCTTTCTGCACCACATCATCAGTAATGACTGAAGGTCATCCACTTCATTCTGCATCTTGCATATTCATACAACCATCTTTAAAAGTACTCACCCATTTCTGTACCAGCCCATCGCTCATAAATGTCAATAAGTGTGCTTTATGCAGTTGTTACAGATGTTTAAATTGTCAAAAGCTACAGTCAGATGATAGATTTCTATGAGGCTGGTTTTCAAAGCTGATTGTATGGTGTGATATGTGCCTTAACATTGTTGAGAATTATGTAAAAATGTACATTAAAGTACAGTTTTCTTGTAAAAATTAAATTGTTATAAAACTCTGCTTCTTTATTTCAAGATGGCACTTACTTAAAAAACATGCCTCGTATAATTCAGTCTTTCTGCCTATTCATTAGCCAGGTAGATTTGTCACAGTGTCTGTCATATCTACGATATGTGAAGCACGTTACTGGGGCTGATTCCATACAGAGAGCTCTATGACCTCATAAATTACTTTGTATGCACCCAACCATACACATACTGGCAGAGTCTTCCTTTGCCTTTAAAATGATTCACACCTACACCTTCATTGGTTCTAATAAACTTCACTTTTAAATGAACTGACCAGTCCAATCAGCTTGCCATTGCACTTGAAGGAAATCACAAGCAGGAAAAATTGTTTCTTCACTCACCCTACTGTGCTGATAATTTTGTATGTTGTTCTACAACATTGCTCAAAGCGACTGCTCACTTCTGTTTCCATTTATAGTGGGGTTGGGCTTGCTCAAGTGTTTATTGACCTCGCAGCAGGTTGCATTGACATTGCAGGATGGTTGATAGAGCAGCAGGTATGTAGAACCAGGTGGTCAACTGTCACAAAGTAATAGAAGAATAATAACAAGTTTATTTATTGTAATTAATACAGCAGTAAAATGTTTTGTACTGGCAGCACAGACTCACCAAGCTGGACTGGCATGCTGCAGTGAGGAAGTGATACCAACACCCTCGCAAGAGTAGAGCTGCATCAAGCCTAGGCAGGTGGTAGGCTAGCCATGGCAGCAAACTCCAATGTAAGCTGGTCTTACCATTTGACACAGATGCATGACCAGCTAGCCTGTGGTAGGCCTGGCGCAGAAGGCATCCAAGCATGACAGTGAATCCTCATTGCAGGGTGCATCATTAGTAGCGCCAGAGTCAAACCTGCAGTAGGAGGGTATGCACATGCCTGGCAGTCAGCAGCTTGGCAGTAAGTCAGGTGTGGGAGGTGCCTGAGCAATTCTGTGAACTACGGAACCCAACGAAGGCATCCTGAAGTCAGTTGAAGTCAGCCAGGAGATGGACCCCAGCAACTCCCGGCAGCATCAAGATTAGGCACAGCCCATAGGCCCGCAGCAGGTGGAGGCACCAGCTAATATTAGTTAGGCAGGTTGAACAGGTCAACAACTGGCATGGAGTACTTCTCTATGTTGGCTGCAGTTGATGAGAGATACTGCATAGTTGTGGTGGGTTGTATTTATGGTTTCTTTACCTACACTGTTATGGCATGACATCATTTTCGATTGCCAGACTACAGAACTGGCACAGCACCAGGTTCGAACATGGTGTAATCTGTTTCACCACTGTGACAGTCTGGCCCTCATACTGTGATGCATCGACAATATTCCATCCTTGGAAGCAGGTAGTAGGGAGAGTCATAAGGCAGCCAAACTTGCTTTAATGCCAGACCCTTTTCAGCATCTTGTGGCAAAATGTGATGGCAGCTTTCTACTCACTTGGCCACAGGTTACAGACCTCAATTTGAAAGCCAGTGACACAACAATAATAATGATAATTAGAGCTTGATTTCTGCAACCTGAAATGCCTTGAAGGGTTGCCTTAGGTGATGAAGAAATGTGTTCCAATCCTGTTATGGACCCTCGCGAGGGGGGAACAATTACCGGTAATATGGTTGCAGCTGGACAGGACACAATTGGTGTAGCCATCCTACTTGACATGGCAGTCTGAGTTACTGACATAGTAACACCATCTGTTCCTTGTAACCTCCCCCTCCCAAAATTTGTTGTTGTTGTCACTACTATTTTTGATGCTAAAGTCACCTTTTTTAAAAAAATACAAGAGGGATAAGATTTGCAATAAACTTTTTACTTATCTTCTTTTCTCATAGTTGGTTCCAGTTCTTCATGTCTAAGGGCTGATTCTTGAAGTTGAAATTTTCATATTTTAGGATCTCATGGTACCAATTGTCATAATTAACTTAGAAGTAAGCCTGTGCAAATTGTTTTGTTTTCACTATATTTTATTCTCTCAAATTTTCTGTATCACAGTGTCTTTTGAATTTTCACATTAACAAAGCTGAAATTACATTGTTCTTCCAAAATACAAAAACACATCCAGTCACATCAGAGGAATGCCCACCACTACTTCCTCACTCTGCGGTAATAACACTTCCAAAGAATTTACAAATTTTCTTGGCAAATGAATTTTTATTAATTTATATTATTGTATTATACATGAATTGCATAATCAATAATAGAAATTTTAAGTGTGCAAAATATTTCGTAATTTCAAATGTTTCTTAAAAAAAATAAAAAATAAAATAAAAATCCATGTGCAAAATCTAATGAAATTTTTTAGAAAAACTGCTGAGATAATATTAACCTGTTCAAATTTCGAAAATATTTCTGGTATCAACTACTTCTGTCAAGCAAAAGTAATGCTAGAGGATGGTGTCCCTTTACGTCCTTATGTTGCATCTTGCTTATGATGTTGTTCTAGCTGCTTCTGCTGTTGTTCCAGTACCTTATTGTGCTGTTATTTCTTTTGGAAAAAATGACATTGCAGTCAAAACCAGTAATTTTGAACTACAATTGTTGTGATTGTCTGGACACTAAATAATTTTTAAAGCTCTTATTTCTGCTGTACAAACTTAAGAAGTCTTTTATTCATACTTGACGTCAGTTGAATTCATTGTCAATTTTCTAGTTATGGCTACTGTCTCTCTTTCATGTGTGCATTAATGATCTTTCATAAGTAACATTACTAAATGCCAAGTTTATATTGTTTGCAGATTATACAAACATTGTAATAAATAGTAAATCAAGTATAGTTTTAGAAGTCTTGGTAATGAGATTTTCATGAACATTAATACTGTAAATGGCTTCCAGCTAATTATTTGCCACTAAACTTTGAAAAGACTCAATACAAGCATTTCATAACTTGCAAGACACTTCTCTGCAGGATGTGCCTAAAATATGATGGCAGGCAGATAGAAGAGCTTGGTAGTGTTAAATTCTTGTTGTTACAACATGACAACAGATTAAATTGGGATGAAAATACCACAGAACTGCTGTGGTGCTAAACAAATCTTTACTTGCAATGTGGATGTTGTCAGGTACAGGGGATTTAAGAAGAAAAATGTAGCACAATTTGCTTCATTCCATGTCATGTGGGATCATATTTTTAGAATAAATCATCAAGCCAAGTTAAAAGTTTTCTCACCTAAAAAGAGTATAATATGAATCATTTGTGATGTGGACTCAAGAATGCCCTGCAAAGGCCTGTTCAAGGACCTGGGGATGCTAACTACTGCTTCCCAATACATTTATTCCTTAGTCAGATCTGTCATAAATAATTATTTCTCTTTCCAAAACAACAGCTCTTCTAAAGTTACCAATACCAGAAATAATAATAATAATCTGCACAAAGATTTCATATCAGTTACTTTGGTTCAGAAAGAGCTCATTATTCAGGAACATACATTTTCAATAACCTCATTAGTAGCTATAAAAAGTTTAACTACAAATAAAATTCAGTTTCAGAAGAGCCTAAATAAATAAAAATAAAAGGATTTGTTGGTGGCCTATTCCTGCTGCTCCACAGATCACTTCCTTAATAGAACTGACTGGTTTGTGTTGTTGTTGTTGTTGTTGTGGTCTTCATTCCAGAGACTGGTTTGATGCAGCTCTCCATTCTACTCTATCCTGTGCAAGCCTCTTCATCTCCGAATAATTACTGCAACCTACATCCTTCTGAATCTGCTTACTGTATTCATCTCTTGGCCCACCTCTATGATTTATACCCTCCATGCTTTCCTCCAATACTAAATTGGTAATCCCTTGATGCCTCAGAATGTGTCCTACCAACTGATCCCCCCTCTTAGTGAAGTTGCGCCACAAATTCCTCTTCTCTCCAATTCTATTCAGTACCTACTCATTAGTTATGTGATCTACCCATTTAATTTTGAGCATTCTTCTGTAGTAACACATGCCAAAAGCTTCTATTCTCTTCTTGTCTACACTGTTTATCTTCCATGTTTCACTTCCATACATAGCTACACTCCATTCAAACACTTTCATAAAAGTCCTCCAGACACTTAAATCTATACTCGATGTTAACAAATTTCTCTTCTTCAGAAAAACTTTCCTTGCCATAGCCAGTTTTCTCCATGGATTTTAATTCCTACTGCAAATTTTTCTTTTGTTTCCTTTACTGCTTGTTCAATATACAGATTGAATAACATTGAGGATAGTCTACAACCCTGTCTCACTCCCTTCTCAACCACTGCTTCCCTTTCATGCCTCTCGACTCTTATAACTGTCATCTGGGTTCTGTGCAAATTGTAAATAGCCACTCCCTGCGTTTTACCCCTGCCACCTTCAGAATTTGAAAGGGAGTATTTGTAGTATTGATACTATGTATTGAGCTATTGGTTGGAAATAGAGATATATTACTTGCAACAAATTTCATTAAGGAATAAATACACTAGAAGCAGTGGTTAGAATACAAAGTTTCTTGAACAGGTTTCTACATTATGTTCTACATGACGTTCAGTCATGATATTCAGTCAACATCTTGAAGCAGTGCTACACTTTATTCCATTTTTCAAGCAAAATTTAATGCAGATTCTGTGATCCACCTTTTTCAAAAGTAAAAAATCCCTGAGTGCTCAAAAGCACATACAACCTTTTTAACTGTCAACAATAAACTAAATACTCAAAACAGCTGAAAATGCAAACATATATCAGTAACATGTGCACCATCAAGATAAAAAGAAATTTGAAAATCAGATGTATAAAGCCTACAGATTTAAAAAACTCCCATTACTTTTTGATCACAATTGTGTAGATTGTGCACGTCATAAAACAGGGAACATAATACACATTTACAAAAAAAAAAAAAAAGAGATATGCTTATGTCCTTTTGCCAGCTCCTGCATTACCATTATCTGATACTGTATTTATCACCCTGTGTTCACCTGACCAGAAGTCCTGTTCCTTCTGCCACCAAACTTCACTAATTCCCACTATATCTAACTTTAGCCTATCCATTTCCCTTTTTGTGTGTATACCATTAACAATATCAAATAACATGAGTATTATGTAAAACTGACACCTGCAAATTTTCAGTTTAGTGATGTTTTAAAATTATTGTAAATAACTGTTGTAAATTGGTTTCGTCTTTTTGGACCAAGGTAAGTGATTTTAGGTTTTGTGTAGATTGATCACATCAAATTCATATGTTAGGTGGATATCACTCCTCCATGGCAACAAATAAGCACATAAAACAAATACAATAAGCACAGCCATAAGCAGCTGCTGTGATGGAATGTTCTGTGTTGCTGGTTTTCAAGCTATATTATCAAGTAGCATGATTGTGCTTGTATTTGAACCTGGACTCAAATAACACCAGATGTCTTTTTTTTCCCGTAAGTTCATAGTGACGAGATCCTCAAGGAAGCTGTGCACATTTGCCATGTATACTCTAATATTGTGTTTGAGGGTTTTGCACCTTGGAATTAATGTGAAATATACTACATGTCATTACCTGCTACACGGATCAGCACCAAAATTCACATGTTATGTCTTTAAATATATACAGGGTGTTAAAAAGAAGTATTTCATACTTTGAGAGATGGTAGTATAGGAAAAATCAAGAACAAAACATCCAGTAAGCATGGACTCTAAAATGCATACATTAAGAGCTATGAGCACTTGTTCATCTTCGCTACTGTGAGAAACATCTCTTATATTGCAGTCTCTTTGCTATGGCAAATGACCCACAGAATGCAGTAACTAAATGAGGGCACATTCCTCTGTTATTGTCCATGGATACAGCATGCAGTAAACACCTGTTATCAGTGGTTGTTACTGTAAACTATATTCACAATTCTGGGTTAAATGTAGCACATGTATTATCTGTAATGCAACTAGTAGATGTTTAGATAAGTTTGTGAAATGTTTTTACAGTGAAACTTTTTATTTTACATGGCAAATGGCTGACATGATCTTTTGTTATTGTCTGGCAGATGGAAGCAACTGTTGAACTTGTGTGCTGTATACTGATAAGCTCTGTTGGTTCACTGTTACAGAGTAATGTGTTCACATTTGTTTACTTGTTTTTACTGCATTCTATAGAACATTCATAGTAGCAAAGAGCTAGCTGCAGAAGAGATGTGTTTCACAGTAGCAAAGATGAACAAGCCCTCAGAACTCTTAATGTATGCATTGTACAACCCATGTTTACTGGACTTTTTTGCTTGTTTTTGTCCATACTTCCACCTCACAAAATATGGAATACACTTTAAATGAAAAATATTGATCACCCTCTCAAAAGAGCACACTGGTCAATTTGAAGCACTTAAATGACATCACTGACGTAAGTCATGGCAGTGAAGTGTAGTGTATGTGCCAGTTAGTTGTATGGAATCAGTGCAGTAAAATGGGTCAACTTAGGGATGTGACAGAATGACAGAAATGAGTTATTGTGTTAGTTGTACCCATGACCCCTTTGTGAATGAAGTTGCCTGGTTTGTTAGTGTTTCTTAGTGGTTTGTCCAATGTGTACCACTCATAGCCTTGTAATGTGGTGTAAGAACAGTGGCCATAAAAAAGATCCTAACTGACCGGGCCAAGAGGCAAGTGCGATGCCTTGTCAATGACAGTTGGTTTCAAACCTGACAGGAGTTGCTGCTGTCAGTGAGTTCAGGTTCAGCTCAACAGTTTCTGAACAAATATTTGAAGGGAACTGTATCCAGTAGACATCTGAAATCAGGTATCCTGCAAAAGGATATCATTCACAGCAGCACAGAAAGCTGCTCGTCTTCATTGGGTTAAACAATACAGATACTGGATGGAGGTATGTAGTGTGCCTAACAATTCAAGATTTTGTCTCATTTCAAATAACACCAAGTACTGAGAACTGCGACAGCCCATGAGATATTTAATCCACAGTGTGTGGATGGTATTGTTCAGGCTGGAGGTAGTTCTTTGATGTTTTGGGAGTGTTTTACATACTATGACTTGGGGCCATTCATTTACCATGAATATGAACCAAGATGTTTATTTCAACATTCCCAGTGTTCAAATATTGCCCTTGCTATGGATACTCTCATCTTCCAAATTGGCAAAAGCCATCTTCACAGGGCTGCACATTTCTTGTTTCACGAATAGTGGGTCATCCTGTCACATGCCACCTGGCTAACTAATTCACTCAATCTTAATCCTAACGAAAATGTCTGGGGCTATTTGGAACTGCTAGTGGAAGCATAGCAGTCTAGCAGTCATCATGCCTGTGATCTGGTAGTTTTATAGGAACTAATTATCAATGAGTCGCATCTCTGCTGGCAAAATGTAATACGTTTTTGCACCACACTATAAAATTCCTCTTTGAACCATCAACAGGACTGTACATGTAAATTATTTTTGCTTCTAATTAACCCTCTCCAACCTGTAACTACGGGCTCTCATTTCATCCCTTAATTGAGTCATCTTTTGCAAACACACTGATATAGGTGCACACATTCACAGTTGTTAGAATTCTGAGCCCCATAAAGAGAATATGATAGTGATCCATTATGCATATAATTAATTTTTGTGTGTCAAAAAATGTAACTAAAATCGAGAGGACATCTTCATATAAGCAAACCATATGATACACCACATGAATGTGTGATTAATATCTCTCAGTATCCCCATGAGTTAGGAGGCCTGTGATATTTTTTGCAGCCATGGCAGATAAATTGGTGCCAATTAAATTCAGATTTGACAGAAAACTGAAAATTCTAATGTAAGGAGGAAGGAATTTTTTTTATTAAATCTCAGCATTAGTATTCCAATGAAAACATTTCCTTTTGGTGGTTGGACAGCAAGTACATCTATTGTAGATATACCTGTAGCTTTAATTTTGTTCCGAAGTGCTGTCACTATAGTCAGTACTAGTCATTAAATTCCCCTGAATCTTGATGTTCTGTAGAAATGTCCTTTTGAGTTACTATGTCCTTTATTGCTTTAGGCATATTGGTAGCTCTTTCTTTGTACTATTGATTTATTCCATGGGTCTTTCTACATCCCCATCTAACTACCTATTCTAGAAATAATATTAAAATAGTTGAAATTTATATCAAATTTTGAATAGGTGAAATGAAAATGGAAAGAGTACCACACAGATCTATGCCCCTCATTGCTGAAAAAATTACATAAGTCTCATTTCTGAAATATATTTTGTGTGCATTCTCAAGATTTTAGTGATTATTTTTTAAATCACACTGCTTGATAATACAGCAAAACAGTACATTTTTAGTCTGTTGTGTAAGATGGGAAAATAAGCAAAAACTTGATAATCCAGTTTATGAAGCAAAATCAGTTTTGCAGGTTTCCATGATCCAACTGAACACTGGCAACATTAATTTTACATATAAGGCATCACATAATTTAAAGTATAATTTTTCAGAACAATTTATTTTAACAAAATAATGAGTGAGTTTGGTGACATGTGAGACCAATGTACAAAGTCTTTTGCTAAGACTATGTATAAATTTGAATGTGCTGTTGAAATTACTCTCATAGTTGTAAGCAAAAATCTAGATTTGCTTGTTCTTTTTTGAAGTCTCCTGTGCTTTCAGCATTTGAATTTCATAACCTGAAACCAATAAGGTGGTTATTGTTTACACAAAGAAATATAATGAGCCAATGTTAAAAGATGATGTCAACATAAATGGTATGCAGAAAAAAATATGGATATTTACCCCAAATTCTTGTACTCAAATATTCACCACATGCATAAGTCACCAGTGTCCATACATATATTAGAAGTACTAAGGAAATACGTAGTGGCCAGGTAGATGTTATAAATATTGGGTAGAGCCATACTCCGTCAAAGTAGTATGTTGAAAAGAAGCTGAAATTATGAAAGATAATAGTTTATTTTTCTCTGTGAATAATGATTTATGCAGTGATCATGTGTTTCATGCTGGATTATGTCTCACATTTTTAAAAGTATAGTTTTAAGATCCACATCCTGCAGAGGAATATTCAGAATTAAGAAAATAGTAAAAATTGTGTGTTAATTAATTTATTATTATATCCAGATCCACATCATATTGGCTATTGACAAACATTAATTCACATTTAATTGTAATCAGGAGTTTAACTTTGTTGGTAAATTGCAGAGAACCATGGACAATAATTGGTTGTGCAAGGGGCAGTGACTTTCTCAAGGGAAACTTAACACAACTGATAACATTGCACATGACAGCAAATAGCCTTGGTAGTTAGATCAGCAACTGCTTTCACAAAGAGTTCATAAAATTTGTTTGTAGCTTTTGCTAATATTCCACAGTTTTTGTTGTTATTCAGACATCATAATAAGGCCACTCGAAGTGCGGTGGCGTAGTGATTTTATCCAGTATAAGGAATAATGATTATGAAAAAATTAATTTTTTCTTGCTGTCAGTGAGCTTAAAAAATTATCAAAGGGTGAAAGAAGCTGCAATTTGCCATTGAACTAACTGTACTAATTGATATGACCTCTTTTTAAACTGAAGATAAAGTGAATGAATACTGTAGAAGGACCAGCCACTATGGTCATTAAAACTCAGTTACCAGAAAGATATTTATATGTTTAAATTTCTGAATAATTTTAGAAATTAATGTACATTATTATAATATTAGCAGAAATGAAATGCAGTAAAGTTGTATAACCAAGAACCTCAACAATATTTTGTTGTGGAATAATAGACATCATGGTGTCGCTTGTACTGTAATAATATTGAAAACAGAGATTTATATAAGATGCAGCAGCTTAAAAATAAGTTGTCAGGATTTAATAGAAATTAATGGAGAGGCTTTGGACATGAGTACATTAAAACTGATGTTTTGCAGATAATGGAGATTGAGAAATGCATACATGGGGACAGGTCCTATCGCCCTATTGGAAGTGTACCCATCCATTTCCTTAAATTAGAGCTCTAGAATTTGTTTACTGATAGGATGTTAAAAATAGCAATACATGTGATATAATCCATGCCCTACTAGTGTCAGGTTGACAAATCTGTGTGGCATAGGATCATGAAAATATTATACAGACATTCCTGCATTACCGTTAGTGTGTGGTCATGCATTGTATGCTGGAAAATATTTCTGAATTCTCTGCTATGCAACAGTCATCAAAAAGGCTTCTGACATCCAGGTGGCCATCATCAGTGACCAGTGGTCCCATTATCTTCAAGGAACTGTGCCTATCATTAATATCAATCTGGTTTCATTCAAATGCTTTCCAGCATGCTCTTTCTTGATACTATTAAACACAGAAGTGGCAAAGGATAGAAGTCTTGTATCAGGAAATAAGACACCACTTGTCATTATGCTGTTCACTTAAAAATGCTTTTTGTGTACATGATGAATATAATCGTATTACTACCTCTGCATGGAAGGTGTATATTGGGGCATTTGTATCAGTTTGAGCTTGTTGGTGTATCAAATGGTCTCTTTCAGCCACCTGCTAAAAATATCCAGAACATTCTCATTATGTACACCTGCCCTCATATAACCAACCACAGTTCTGAATTTATCAGAGGAACTGGAAAAAATAGTCTTAAGTGGTAAGACATACAGAAATATGATAAGCCATATCACATAGCCTAAATGATGTATTTGCCACCCTTTAAACACTGTTAAGCAGTTGAAAACTTGTTACCATCAATGTATACTCAGATTACTTGGTAATACTCTTCACAAACTGAAGCAGAGCCTCAAATTGCCAATGTTGCACTTGTTCTTATCAACCTTGGGTGTCAGCACATTCAGTGTGCAACTCTTGAACATTCCAAGAAATCTAATGGAAAAAAGGAACACTAGGGTTTAGAAATCTAATGGAGTATGAAATTCAAGGGCAGGTAATGACTGAATTTAAAAACAACTATAAAATAGGGACACAATGATCTTTTATGCACAATGCAGTGCTTTAGTGTTAGTATAAGTTCATAAATTTAGTGTTTAAAGTGTGAAATTCTTTCCACAGGAATAATTAGTGGCTCATAAACCAATTCTGGGAGGCTACCATTAAGGAGTTGGTGGAAATTTGACTGTCAGAACATCGTAGCATCACAATGGCGGTTTCATGGTGGATACTACATGAAATGTTGCCAGTAGACAACTCCATTTTCTGTATAATTTGAATTTATTTATTAGTTCAGTGAATAAGAATTATCAGTCTGATACTGAAACTGTGAGCTTTTACCAAGGGTTATGACTGAATCAACCTCCTCACCCCAATAGAAGGGCATGTCCTCAAGTAACCCATGAGAACACCATGCATATGCTGGTTGGAGCTTAAATAGAGAGGCTCAGTGTATTTTCACGAGTTTACAACTAAAGATGACCTGAAGACTGGACCAAAATACCAGATGGTATTCTTTGGATTCTGGCAGTTTTCCCATATTTTGCGGAGCAATTACTATGCTGGGAAAGATTTAAATGTCTCGTATGTCCTGATCACTGTAAAGTACGTTTTAGCATGTTCACTAATCTGGTGCCATTCAGCCTGTTTCTCTGAGACTTAAAGATAAAGCCTGTGTGCCAGTTATGACAATTCTAGATGATTTAAACCATCACATTGTCACAAGATGTGAAACAATGTCAATGGAAACTCTCCAGTCTACCCAGTTGTACCCACATGAGTGACTCCAAATACATATTGTGGATGACAGCTGGAATATTAAGCACCTGCTGAATTTATTTTAGGAAAGTGTTCACCACCACTTTCTATTATCAACTGAAGACATAAAATCTTTATACAAGTCCCTGACTGTATTTGGCACTTTGTTTGTAATTGTCCATTTTGATCGCACATTATTATTGTGTAATATTATATTATATATTGTTTTATGTAACTTATGCTACATATTAATATGTAATAATGTGTGATTAAGATTGATAATTGTGAATAAACTTTGTACTATGTTTTCCTGTTTACAAATTAAATGTGTGTCTCTCAATTATAAACTTGTTAAATTATAATGAAAAGGAAAGTTGCTATTCAACATATAGCAGACATGCTGAGTCACAGATGGTCAGAACAAAAAGACTGCCACAAAATAAGCTTTTGGCCAACAAAGGCCTTTGTCAAAAATAAATGACATACATACACACACACACACACACACACACACACACACACACACACACACACACACACACACACACAAATGCAAAGTTGCATTTGCTTGTGTGTGTGTCTGTTGCTTATTTTTGACAAAGGTCAACAAGTTTATTTTGTGATAGTCTTTTTGTTGTACCTATCTGTGTCTCAGCATCTTCGCTATGTGGTGAGTAGCAACTATCCTTTACATCATATTGTTACATTCCATCCTGGATTTTCCATTGTTTGATTTTAAGCTTGTTAAATTTTTAGTCCATTGGAAGTTATTACTTAGGAAACTTTATAACTATAGTTCTTGTTGTAAATGTGCATTTAGTTTGAGATTCTCTGTTTCATAGCCCAGACTGCAAGAAAAGAAAATAGTCACCACATATAAAACAGTGCTGGTGAGTTGTTGTTAGAAACCTTATTCTTGTTTTCCAGTTGTGATGTCATATAATGTAATGTAATCACTGTGTTTATTAGTTTTAAATCAGTAGACTGCCCCTTGGTTCTTTAAGGACTTGAACTCTCACTTATAAAACATCTTGAATCCTCTGACTACTTTGCAAATGAGGTAATGTGTTAAATATTTGACATTTAGTATGTAAGTGAGTAAAAGCTTAGAACAAGTTTGAAATTATGTTTAAACTTTGTTGTAAGTTTTAAACCAGTTGACTGCCCCCCCCCCCCCTCTCATTTTCAATACACTGGATGGCTATAGTCTGGTTAATTTGCACTCCAGTTTAAGCTAAAGCTAGTTTTTCACAACATCTCAATGTTGTCATATCTCCTGAACTCTGTGTCGTATAATGATATAATTTTGTAGATACGTTCAGTGGTATATAAGGTTATTGTTAGCAAAATGTGTTGCAAATAGAGTTGATAAAAGAAGGTATGCATTAAAATGTCATGCATGATGCTGAAATTGTACTGCAAAAATGGCAGAAATATTGTAAAATCAAACAATGGAAAATCCAGGATGGAATGTAACAATATAATGAAAAGTATAGTTGGTACTCACCATTAGTAAAGATACTGAAGGCACAACAAAAAGGGATTCAGCATCTCCACTACATGGTGAGTAGAAATATTCTAAGTGATAAGCTGTCTTCCTTTTATTAGTTTGTGGGAATGCCAGCGAGGAAAAGTTTTGTAAAGGTATGAAATTATTTGTTCATTGGAAGTCACTAAATGCTCTGTCACAAATATTGGATTAATATATTGTGGCTAATTTGCATGTCATGAGTTCCACTACATTAAGGCCTGTACACAGTTTCTATCTGTGATATTTGTCTTATTGTGTTAAACCATTAACATCAGCTTATTGCTCTTAATAAATAGGTCATGATAACATTAAAACAAACAAATAAACACCATCCAAAAATGCCTTGAAGGCCCAATAGTACTGCCGTGTCATCCTCAGCCCTTAGGTGTCATTGGATGCGTATACAGAGGAGCTTGTGGTCAGCACACCACTTTCCCAACCTTCGTCAGTTTTCGTGACCAGCATCACTACTTCTCAATCAAGTAGCTCCTCAATTGGTGTGACAAGGGCTGAGAGCACCCAGCTTGCCAACAGCCCTCGGTAGACTCAGACGGTGACCCATCCAAGTGCAAGCCGAGCTCATCAGTGCTTAACTTCAGTGATCTGACGGGCACCGGTGTTACCATTGTTGCAAGGCCACTGGTAAATTCATTCAGTAGTTATATGAAACACGGAAAATCAAATTTTTGTTGCCAATTACATAGGCAACCTGCAACTGGGACCATGCACCATGAGCCAGGGTAGCAACTTAGTATCACAGATTACCCTTTCTGCCAGCATGTCTAACTTTTAATTAGGATTGAAGGTGAAGCTGTGTGGGGGAAAACATCAGCAAAGTGTGACCTATTGCATAATATGAACTTCCACTTGAGACAGCAATTCATTTGATGTCCAAAAAAAGAGAAATCCTATTATCTAAATAATGTAATTACACTGATTAGACATGTAAGATTTTGGAGAGTGATACGCAAATGAGTTCTTCTCTATCATATGAGTAGAAATAGGAAAAAAATTACTGCATTTATATGTAAAAAAATTGAATTGAAAAATATGCTTCTTAATATTTCTAAACCAAGAAATTAAATGTTTTTCAGGAGGACTTTTGTTATGATTCATCTGGATAATAACTGAATAATAGTATCTTCAACAGTTATATTTTCGGTTAATAATTTAGGTGGCTTATCTTGTATAGTGCACTTGTATACATATGAGGGAGACAACCAAGGAATGCAGAGGAATGGAGGGGATGTGTGGTAGTGACTAAAAACAAAAGGGACATTTATTAGATATCATAACTCGATTCATCTACATCTACATAAATAGTCTCCAAACAACTATGAAGTGCATCATAGAGGGTATTTCCTATTACGACACTTTTTAGAGCTTCATACCATTCATTTTGCATATGAAATGCAGGAAAAATGATTGTTTAGATATGTCTCTGTCTGGTGTAATTAGTCCATCCTTGTCCGTACAGTGAGATGCATTGGTGTGCTTTTGTCTGTGTGTGTGTGTGTGTGTGTGTGTGTGAGAGAGAGAGAGAGAGAGAGAGAGGGTTGTAATAAATTTCTATATTCCTCAATTAATGTTGTTTTTCATATTTTGTAAGTACACTCCTGGAAATGGAAAAAAGAACACATTGACACCGGTGTGTCAGACCCACCATACTTGCTCCGGACACTGCGAGAGGGCTGTACAAGCAATGATCACACGCACGGCACAGCGGACACACCAGGAACCACGGTGTTGGCCGTCGAATGGCGCTAGCTGCGCAGCATTTGTGCACCGCCGCCGTCAGTGTCAGCCAGTTTGCCGTGGCATACGGCGCTCCATCGCAGTCTTTAACACTGGTAGCATGCCGCGACAGCGTGGACGTGAACCGTATGTGCAGTTGACGGACTTTGAGCGAGGGCGTATAGTGGGCATGCGGGAGGCCGGGTGGACGTACCGCCGAATTGCTCAACACGTGGGGCGTGAGGTCTCCACAGTACATCGATGTTGTCGCCAGTGGTCGGCGGAAGGTGCATGTGCCCGTCGACCAGGGACCGGACCGCAGCGACGCACGGATGCACGCCAAGACCGTAGGATCCTACGCAGTGCCGTAGGGGACCGCACCGCCACTTCCCAGCAAATTAGGGACACTGTTGCTCCTGGGGTATCGGCGAGGACCATTCGCAACCGTCTCCATGAAGCTGGGCTACGGTCCCGCACACCGTTAGGCCGTCTTCCGCTCACGCCCCAACATCGTGCAGCCCGCCTCCAGTGGTATTGCGACAGGCGTGAATGGAGGGACGAATGGAGACGTGTCGTCTTCAGCGATGAGAGTCGCTTCTGCCTTGGTGCCAATGATGGTCGTATGCGTGGTTGGCGCCGTGCAGGTGAGCGCCACAATCAGGACTGCATACGACCGAGGCACACAGGGCCAACACCCGGCATCATGGTGTGGGGAGCGATCTCCTACACTGGCCGTACACCACTGGTGATCGTCGAGGGGACACTGAATAGTGCACGGTACATCCAAACCGTCATCGAACCCATCGTTCTACCATTCCTAGACCGGCAAGGGAACGTGCTGTTCCAACAGGACAATGCACGTCCGCATGTATCCCATGCCACCCAACGTGCTCTAGAAGGTGTAAGTCAACTACCCTGGCCAGCAAGATCTCCGGATCTGTCCCCCATTGAGCATGTTGGGGACTGGATGAAGCGTCGTCTCACGCGGTCTGCACGTCCAGCACGAACGCTGGTCCAACTGAGGCGCCAGGTGGAAATGGCATGGCAAGCCGTTCCACAGGACTACATCCAGCATCTCTACGATCGTCTCCATGGGAGAATAGCAGCCTGCATTGCTGCGAAAGGTGGATATACACTGTACTAGTGCCGACATTGTGCATGCTCTGTTGCCTGTGTCTATGTGCCTGTGGTTCTGTCAGTGTGATCATGTGATGTATCTGACCCCAGGAATGTGTCAATAAAGTTTCCCCTTCCTGGGACAATGAATTCACGGTGTTCTTATTTCAATTTCCAGGAGTGTATGTTACCACGGGGTGGATGGCATCAGTCTTCAAATAGCTGCCAGTATCTCTGTGACGCTGTACCATGGGTCAAACAAACCTGTTGCCACTTCTGCTGTCCTGTGTACATGTTCAATGTCCACTGCTTGGGCTATCTGGTATGGGTCCCACATGCTTGAGTAATATAGAAGGATGGGTCAGAGTGAGTGTTTTGTGAGCAGTCTTGTTTGTACTCTGATTGCATTTTCCCAGTAGACTACCAATGAACCAAAGCTTGGTATTATTATGAATTAACTGATTCAGTTGTGACTTACTGCTATTGTAGTAAAGAAATTTCATGTGACAAAAGCCACATGAAAAGGAACTTCAATGAAAAAAACCTAACTATATTTAGCAATAAGTTAAGAGAGGTTGAATGGCCTTATGACAGCTGTATCTCACGTAGTACTAACTTTAACAAATTTCTTGAAATATTTAATGAAACTTTTCCACTTAAAGCCAAATGTAACAAAATGACTAGGAAGATTAAATGGATAACTCAGGGTATAAAAAGTTCTAGTGCCAGAAAGAGGCAACTACATAATGAACTTAAATATAATAAAAACAGACATTTTGCTGTGTATGTGAAACATTATAAGGCCATATTCAAAAAAGTTGTAAAGGCAGCAAAACAAATGGCAAACAGTAAGTTTATTTTACAACATAATAGTAAGACAAAGGCAGTGTGGTCTGTTGTCAAATCAGAGTTAGGTGTTAAAGTCAGTAGTAATGAAATAACTAGGATTAAAGTAGATGATAATGTTGTTGTAAACTCAGCTCAAATATCAGAGTGTTTAAATGAATTCTTCATAAATGTAGCAAAGTCAGAAGTGGATGTAGCAGAATATCAGAGTAAAGTAAATCCCTTTGGGCTCAAGCAAGAAGCTGAGTATCTCACAGATTTTAAAAAAGTCACAATAAAGGATGTGAAAAATGTTATATTGTCATTAAAAAATAAAAATTCTGCTGGGTGGGATGGGACATCAAGTAAAGTGATTAAAGCAGTATATGACATAATAGCACCCCCGCTAGCTAAAATAATCAACCAATCTTTTGAACAGGGGTGCTCTCCTGATGTGTTAAAATATGCTGAAGTGAGACCTCTATTCAAGAAAGGGTCGAGGGAAGATATGGGAAACTATCGCCCTATTTCTATTCTCCTAATCCTGTCAAAAGTGTTAGAGAAAGTAGCTGCAAATCAGATCAAAAATTTTATCGTGAAAAATAATATTATTGTAAGTAACCAATTTGGATCCCAACAAGGGAGAAACACACTGGATGCAGTGAATAACTTTATTGAGAAGATATGCAAATCATTGGATCAGAGGAGTAAAGTCGCAGGTCTTTCAAAAGCATTTGACTCGGTGAACCATGACTTGCTTATCTACAAATTAAACAAATATGGGATTAAGGACAAAGCTCTGAAATGGCTCACATCATACTTGCACAACAGAAAGCAAAGGGTAAGTGTCAAATCAAATGCAGTGAATTATTATTCTAAATGGAGTACAGTATCACAAGGTGTGCCTCAAGACTCCATTTTGGGGCCAATCCTGTTCCTATTCTATGTAAATGACTTGCCCATAAATATAAATTTCCTGTCAGTTGAGTTTGCGGATGATACTTCTGTTTTAATTGAAGATGATGCAGATAAAATTCAGAGCTCCATTGTGAGCACAATTGGTACTCTAGAAAACTGGTTCCAGTTAAATGGCTTGAAACTGAACATTGCAAAAACCAATACGGTACATTTCAAAACCAAACATTTGAAATGTGTGGATCTTAAAATACATCATCACAGTCATCCTATGGAAGAAGTTAACACAGTCAAATTCCTAGGACTACATGTGGACAACAACTTAAACTGGAGTACACATTTTGAGTTCCTATCAAATAAACTAAGCAGCTTTGCATTTGCAATGCAAATACTAGCAAACTCTACTGACATGAGTACACAAAAAATAGCATATCATAGTTATTTTGAATCTGTCATTAGGTATGGTATCATTTTCTTGGGAAATTCAAGTAGTGTATCTCGATTGCTGAAAGTGCAAAAGAAAATTATAAGATACATGTGTAGTGCACAACAAACAGAATCTTGTCGCACATTATTTCGATACCTGCAAATCCTAACAGTTCCCTCCATATACATTTATGAAATTATAATCTTTGTACACAGCAGACAAAAATTATTTGAGGAAAATCATTTTAACCACACATGCAACACAAGAAATAAAAATAATTTTATGTTACCCACACACCATTTGAAATTATATGCATTAACTCTACAGCATATGGGGATGACAATATATAACAAGCTAATGGGCAAAAATATATTTAATATGAAGCCAGAGAGTCTAAAAATAAGGCTACAGCAGATTCTGTGGGATAAATGCTACTATTCAGTAGAAGAATTCATAGAGGATGACATGATAATTTGAGCAAGGGGTAATTAATTGTTAGTCTTTTATTGTATGTGTAACAAAATTGTATTGTTATTATGATACCATTTGTTAAAATCAGTTGTTGTAGTTAATTGTTAGTTTTTTATTGTATGTGTATTTTTATATTGTATTATTATTGTCGTACCATTTGTTGATTAGATTAGATTAGATTAATACAAGTTCCATGGATCATGAATACGATATTTCTTAATGATGTGGAACGAGTCGAATTTTCCAATACATGAAATAGTTAGGTTAATTTAACAACATACTTAAGTTAATATAACAACTTTATTTTTTTGTGTTTTTTTGTTTTTCTTTATTTTTTTATTTTTTTAATATTTTGTTTTCTTAATTTATATCTAAAAATTCCTCTATGGAGTAGAAGGAGTTGTCATTCAGAAATTCTTTTAATTTCTTCTTAAATACTTGTTGGTTATCTGTCAGACTTTTGATACTATTTGGTAAGTGACCAAAGACTTTAGTGACAGTATAATTCACCCCTTTCTGTGCCAAAGTTAGATTTAATCTTGAATAGTGAAGATCATCCTTTCTCCTAGTATTGTAGTTATGCACACTGCTATTACTTTTGAATTGGGTTTGGTTGTTAATAACAAATTTCATAAGAGAGTATATATACTGAGAAGCTACTGTGAATATCCCTAGATCCTTAAATAAATGTCTGCAGGATGATCTTGGGTGGACTCCAGCTATTTTATTCTGATTACACGCTTTTGTGCAATAAATACTTTATTCCTCAGTGATGAATTACCCCAAAATATGATGCCATATGAAAGCAATGAGTGAAAATAGGCGTAGTAAGCTAATTTACTAAGATGTTTATCACCAAAATTTGCAATGACCCTTATTGCATAAGTAGCTGAACTCAAACGTTTCAGCAGATCATCAATGTGTTTCTTCCAATTTAATCTCTCATCAATGGACACACCTAAAAATTTGCAATATTCTACCTTAGCTATATGCTTCTGATTAAGGTCTATATTTATTAATGGCGTCATACCATTCACTGTACGGAACTGTATGTACTGTGTCTTATCAAAATTCAGTGAGAGTCCGTTTACAAGGAACCACTTAGTAATTTTCTGAAAGACAGTATTGACAATTTCATCAGTTAATTCTTGTTTGTCAGGTTGATTACTATACTTGTATCATCAGCAAAGAGAACTAACTTTGCCTCTTCAGGTGTTGTATGTATATGGTAAAACTTTACCAAAATTTTGATGTGTCTCCTGTACCTGAATCAAATGATTTAGATTATGTACGTTATGAGACTAATAAACCACAATTCACAAATTCACAATAGTCACAAGTGGTCGCACAGATGCCTTTATAGACACAAGACAACAAACATGGAAGTGACAAAAGGAACTGTCTAGCAGCTGCAGAAGGAGCCTGTTGAACATGCAGTAAGTTCCATTGCAGAACACTGAAGGCTCACTGGTCACACTGGTAATTGCTGTGGAATGCCATTCTGTGAGGCAGGCCATGAGTGTACTCTAGTATAGTGTTCTGAACAGCTCACTGTCCTGGTTTCACCCACTCGCTCGATATTAATGGCAGTGGGGCATTAAGCTGCAATAAAATACAGCTGATCACAGGAACTTCCCTGTTTCTTGATGGGCATGTGTCGCACTGGGATGAAGTTCAGTCAGAGACTGCATCACAGCAGTTATTGGCTTGTACAACTTGTATTGTATGTGAGGCATCCCTAGAAAGGAAAGATATAATTACAATGTGTTTGGAAGAATCATCTATTTATCACATTTGGCCCCACTGCTGTTTCCTCTGTTAACTGCATGACAAGCCACAATTCACTAAATGCCAGCAATAGAGCTGCTGTTGGGTGTGAGTACAAAATGCTGCCAGGTGAAAAGTTGGTACTGTGATTCATCATCCATGCTCCAAAGGGAAAAATTATTCTCCATATCAATTCTGTTTACACTGGGAATGTTGTGACTTTGTAATAGCAAAACGGCATCATGACTAAGAGGGGCTAACCTATGACAGTAAGGTGAAAAGTTCCCGAACTACCAGAAAGATGGCTTTAAAATCAAAGAAATATTTTTGTGATGAAGTTGCACTATAATGTAAATTTAATCTTACTATAGTCCAATCAAAGCACTCTACTTCATGCCCAAACTGTTTGTCATCACCAAACTTCCACAATAATTTGTCAGTTCACTTCCTTGTCCATCTCTCTTCTTGGTGTGCTCACATCTTGAATCCTGGGTCTGACCGTTTTATTTCATATTTCATCGCATGTGATAACCACACCAAAAACTACATGCACACACATAGGTGCTAACAAAATACAATCGTTTCATACACTATCCAAACATTAATAGATCCTTCCACACAAGATACAATTCAGCATAACACATACAGTTATTATAATCACAGAGATCAGCTACATCAGATAAGCTTTGTACGACATTGTGTGAAGCTGAATTTTTTAAGGTCACAATTATTGTTGCAACTGGGTCACCATAGTCGTAAGTATAACAACTTAACATGGTGTACTGGTGTCACAATAAACCTGCAGTGTAGAAGGTTGTAGGTTGCAGTTCTTTTTATTTCTATTTATAATCTGAAACTCTGATTATTATTTTTATTCAGTTAACTGTTCAAATGTATTTTTTTTATTTCTAGTGCTTTGCCATGCTCCTTTTATCATTGTATTGACTTTTTTATTTGCTCTTATTTTTCTTCCAACTATTGTGTTTTCATTTGGAATCTGCTAGTGTCATCTATAATATGCAACCTATTGCCAAGCAGAACTGCTCATCAGTTGGTAACATGGCAACTCATATAGCCAGTATGAGGAAGGTTTCAGGTAACCAGTGATAGAGAGATATTCCAGTTTGCTTCTAGAGTTAGTACTGAAGTTTTCTGTCTTGAGTTTGCTCGTAGTGGAAATTGCTGTGTACAATACAATTGTGATTTTAGTTCTGCTGCATATTGTTGACTGCTGTTTTCTCAGAGGCATTGCACATTACAAGGTCATGCTTAAGTTAGAACATGAGTTTAAATTGAGGGCTACAAAACTCATCATTTGCTATGGTTCAGTCATTGGTCACTTAAAATCAGCTGTTGAGAGAGCATATCACATTTCTGTCATATCTTGTGAGAGCTGCCTCCAAATAAATAGAAAAGCTAGAGAACTTAAAAACAGAAATGGACAGGTTGAAGTTACTGTAGATGTGGTGGAAATTAGTGAAGTGCAGTGGCAGGAAGTACAGGACTTCTGGTTGGGTGAGTAGAGAATTATAAATACAAAATCAAGTAGGGATAATTCAGGAGTAAGTCTAATAGTGAATAGGAAAATAGGAATGTGTGTAAGCTTGCAAGTATTAAAAAAATAGCTGAAATTGCCAAATTCATAGTGCATCAGGTGGCAGTAGAAATGTACACCCCTACTGGTGCTGTAGCAACTGTGCATGCACAACTAGGCACACGCACAGCCGAGGTTGGCGGTGCATTTGTAAACAGGAGAAATGACAAAACCTGACTGTAATTTGTAAAGGACATTTCAGGTTACTGTTTGTTGATAGTTTCTCTGACACTACAGTACACAGTTGCTATTCTCAGAAATTAGCCACTCAAGTAACATCTACTACGAATTATCACTTGCTTTTTGCAGTACTGGTAACTACTGACAATACAGATAAAGCTGAATTAATATTTATTGTGCTTTCATCAGGCAAGCCTGCTAATGGTACCTTAATTTTTCTTCCAGTTTCACAGTATTGTGGGGTCCAATTAACGTTCTCAATGTAGCAATGATGAAATATGAAGAACATGGTTTCCAGCCAAATTCATCTCTTCTCCTGATAATGTACATATGTGTCATTTCTTTGTTGATTTCCTTGACATTATATCGACATTTCATTTGAAATTGTAGATATGTTAGAAGAAACAGGAAATAACTGTGATGATTCCATGAATTGTGGTTTGGACAATGTCAGTTGTGCCATTAACAGTTCTGAAAAAGAATACCTAGCCTAAAAAACATGTACTGCAGCAGCTTTCAGCAACAAAGAAAAGGCAGTGAATAGCAAAGTTTCACATTGTGGCTCTAACAAGATAGAGTTTGTTAAATGGAGGAGGGAAAAAACGCTTGAAATTGTACAATGTGCAAAGGCGTTTTCATTTCTTAAAATCAGAGCGTGAATTGTACAAATGGAAGAATGAATTACATGAAGTAAAAAATATAAGCAAAATGGAAATCTGAAACTGTTTGAATGAAAAACTGTTTGAAAGAGGCTGTGCACCATTACCGATGGAGATCTATGAGACTGGGCCTCCAAATTGCATCTGATACAGACATTGCTAATTTCCAGGCTTCATCAACCTGGCTACACAGATTCAAGAAATTATGCAGAATACGAAGTCACAAAATTAGCAAATTTATGTCATTTAAACATGTACAGCAGCTGCCAGTGACAGACAATGCTATAGAGAAATTCATAGCTAACATGAAGACCAAACTTGCTGTTATTCCCACAACTGCTGTTTATAATGCTGATCAGTCACGTTTCATGAAAGAACTGCATGCACTGTGCACTTTATTATTTTAGGGTGAAGAAAAGACAGAGATGGTTGCCCAAAAAGTGAATATGAAACATTCTTATATGATAATGACAGTGATAAGTATGAGTGGTTTCCGCAGCTGCATATCTGTCTTCAAGAACCACAAGGCAAATTAGGTCCAAAAATAAAAAAAATGACTGTTTAGTTGCAAAATTCTCATAATCCATGTATCAAAATCTGGAATAATGGGAAAGAATAATTTGCAACATTTTGTTCAAAATGTATTCCTACCAGCTGCAGAAACTAATTCATTGCTTTTGTTGGATTCATGGTCTGGACATAACGACACCTATGTTTTTGTGGTGGATGATGAAAAATCTGTAGATGTAATGTGGATTTTGCCTGGAACTACTAGTGCAATTCAACCTCTCAATAACAAATTTTTTCAACACTGGAAAGCATTTTTCAGGAAATTATCAGATACGATAATTTCCGATACCTCTCTTCATTTCAGGTTTATCAGCGAGACCGTATTCTTAAGCCCCAGTCATTTGTGCATTACCAGTTTTCTTTGCCATGTTTACAAATTTTATTAAGTACGCCTGATATGCAGCGCAATATGCAGAACACTGGCCAGGACCATTTCTGACTCCATTCCAATTCTGTATAAGTAAAACTAGTGGTTACCATGAAGTGCCTGAATGCATCAATTTTGCCGTTGTCCAATGTGCCTGTTGCAAGAAAAATGTTGCCATTCAATAGACACCACATTTTTGTGCCCACTACAGGGAATAAACAAACAACTGTTTGACTGATAGTCTATTGTACAACATTCAAACATTATTATAAGGAATGGCCTACCAAGTTACAAGTCCTCATTGATGGAAGTCATCTGTGACATCAAACACTGCCATGATTTTGTTTCCTTTGCTAGCCCCTTATACCAGAATGTGAAAGAATTGAACTGTCAATATCAAGTTACTCAAAAAATTGTTTGTATAGTTTAAGCCAGGTTTTCACCAGAGAAAACAAACTAACAAGCACAAGCAAAAGAGAATTGTGTCAGGTGTACCCAGTAGGCCTCTTGCAGGTCTTTCAACTGGATACCACTGCAGCTACTTACACATCTGTAACCTTCCCCAGTTACCTAACTGGAAAATGAAGACCTGCAGTTTAATGCGGAATCCAAATCTCATGACTTTCATGGCCACTCCAACATCTGTGAGAATGAATGCTTGGTTAAAAATCATAGATCTTACATGCATAATGAAAATGTTATCTGTGTTACCTCTTGAGATGATACTCTATGTGGGTAATTAATCTTCTGTTTATAAATTTCCCCTCAACAGTAATGAGTAGCCACGGAAAAATGGCAGCCGACATATAAGGAAAATTTTGGACCAGTCCTAAGGAGAGATGGGGATGCAATTCTGTGTAAAGTGCATGATCTCCACACGTCATGTTTCCATACAAATTGAGACACTTAAATTCTTCCTCCCCTGTGCCATTTTGCATACTCCATCAAGAACAGTGCACTTGCCATGCAAAAAAATCCTCATTGAATAGCAAAGTTACAAATTGTGGCTCTAACAAGATAGAGTTGTATCCTGTATGCCGAATATTAGCTCCAAAAACTAATAACACAGCTTTCATAGGCAACGTTTGCTACCTCATGTTCTCTCCCCTTTCCTCTAGTATAAATGATTCTACTCATATACAAGTGAATGGTAGTGAATTTTCTGCAAATGTTCATTTGCATGTGTTCACTTCCATTCACTCCATTATAAAGAAGGCTTTAGGTGCTTAAAATTGGTGTCTGTGAACTTTGGATAATTCTGCTCTGCAGCACTGTGTGAGTGATTTGCTGAGTTGCATGCTAGGTGAGCAGAGCTGTACAAATGCTGTTATAAGCTGTTTTTCGAGCAGAAAAAATGTGTAACTTCAAATTTTTTTACAAAATACTTGCAGTGCATCTTAGCAGCTAATATTTTGGCAGTGCATTTCTTTCGTTGTCTTCTTCCTGTGTATAAAATTTCAGGGTGGTTTTCCACATTTCTTATTCGACCATTCCCTAATCAGTGCATCATTAACTCCAGACGAATTCATTGTGTGGAGTACAGTAGAAGACATGCAACCTCCTCAGATCCAGACAGCTTCCTGAGCACCTGAAAATATATCAGCTGGTAACATCAACTACGCTTCTCCACTGTGTGTCTTGCGATTCTCTCTGGAGCAAGTGTTGCGTCTTCATCTGATATTGTTTTGTCAACAGAAAAACGAAGTGAATGCACAATTCTTCTAGTTATTCAGTGAATGTGTTTCATATTTTGTTTAATAAAGATTATTTCCTTGAAATTTGGATTACAGCATTTGTTGTCTGTTTCACAGCTTGAAGTTCCTTACTGCAGGTTGGGAATATTCTCATCAATGTGTATCGTGATATTCTGCTGTGTTTAAAAGGTTTCATTCATTAACTGTCAATTGCTCGTTTATTGTTATAAAAGCATGCTACAGATTTGCTTAAGGGTTTTTCCCTTATTGTGCAGATTTGCATCTTCATCATAAATACTGTGAGTATTGTTCACCTGTGCTTGTTTTGGTGCTTTTCTTTTTCTTTCTGTCGTATACTTTGTCATCCAGTATTGAAGTTTGTTCCGTCCCATAACTGTCCTCAGTTTATATTAGACAATAGTCCTTCCATCTTCCTACCATTGTACCATCATGAGATTTGTATTCATTTTCCTTACCATAATGGTTATCGGTTCATCGTGAAATTCAAATAATTATTTTGGTATGTTTTGTATCATACCTTCATTGTCTTCAATACATGATTTTCTTCTTCTTATGTTTTCCAGATTATAATGTCAGTTAGACAGTTACATCAGCTTTCTTTTCATTCCTTTCTTATGTATCCTTTAGCTTTGATCATGCCCATTACACACACATGAAATATACTTTCTACCATTAATACATATAAAATTCCATCAATAATTCATAAACATAAAATACTTCTGCCTCTAGGGTAGCATTCTTTTAAACTTAACTAACCACCTTGAAGTCAGTTAATCTTGCTTTCTCTGGTTCTTCAATCTATTAACTGCATCTTTTTCTTTTCAGATATTATCTTTTCTGTGAACTTTTTCATTTTAATCTTCTTAAATTATATTATTGTGGTGTGTTTGCCATAATGCATACATTATATTTAATAATAATTGAATAAAATAATCCTCATGTTGTTGTTGTGGTCTTCAGTCCTGAGACTGGTTTGATGCAGCTCTCCATGCTACTCTATCCTGTGCAAGCTTCTTCATCTCCCAGTACCTACTGCATCCTACATCCTTCTGAATCTGCTTAGTGTATTCATCTCTTGGTCTTCCTCTACAATTTTTACCCTCCACACTGCCCTCCAATACTAAACTGAAGATCCCTTGATGCCTCAGAACATGTCCTACCAACTGATCCTTTCTTCTAGTCAACTTGTGCCACAAACTCCTCTTTTCTCAATCCTATTCAATACCTCCTCATTAGTTATGTGATCTACCCATCCAATCTTGAGCATTCTTCTGTAGCACCACATTTCAAAAGCTTCTATTCTCTTCTTGTCCAAACTATTTATCGTCCATGTTTCACTTCCATACACGGCTACACTCCATACAAATACTTTCAGAAACGACTTCCTGACACTTAAATCTATACTTGATGTTAACAAATTTCTCCTCTTCAGAAACGCTTTCCTTGCCATTGCCAGTCTACATTTTATATCCTCTCTGCTTCAACCATCATCAGTTATTTTGCTCCCCAAATAGCAAAACTCCTTTACTACTTTAAGTGTCTCATTTCCTAATCTAATTCCCTCAGCATCAACCGACTTAATTCGACTACATTCCATTACCCTTGTTTTGCTTTTGTTAATGTTCATCTTATATCCTCCTTTAAAGACACTGTCCATACCGTTCAACTGTTCTTCCAAGTCCTTTGCTGTCTCTGACAGAATTACAAAGTCATCGGCTAACCTCAAAGTTTTTATTTCTTCTCCATAGATTTTAATACCTACTCTGAATTTTTCTTTTGTTTCCTTCACCACTTGCTCAATATACACATTAAATAACATCGGGGAGAGGCTACAACCCTGTCTCACTCCCTTCCCAACCACTGCCTCCCTTTCAGGTCCCTCGACTCTTATAGCAGCCATCTGGTTTCTGTACAAATTGTGAACAGCCTATTGCTCGCTGTATTTTACCCCTGCCACCTTTGAAATTTGAATGAGAGTATTCTAGTCAATATTGTCAAAAGCTTTCTCTAAGTCTACAAATGCTAGAAACGTAGGTTTGCCTTTCTTTAATCTATCTTCTAAGATAAGTCGTAGGGTCAGTATTGCCTCACGTGTTCCAATATTTCTACGGAATCCAAACTGATCTCCCCCGAGATCGGCTTCTACTAGTTTTTCCATTCGTCTGTAAAGAATTCGCATTAGTATTTTGCAGCCGTGACTTATTAAACTGACAGTTCGGTAATTTTCACATTTGTCAACACGTGCTTTCTTTGGGATTGGAATTATTATATTCTTCTTGAAGTCTGAGGGTATTTCGCCTGTCTTATACATCTTGCTCACCAGATGGTAGAGTTTTGTCAGGACTGGCTCTCCCAAGGCTGTCAGTAGTTCTAATGGAATGTTGTCTACTCCCGGGGCCTTGTTTTGACTCTGGTCATTCAGTGCTCTGTCAAACTCTTCACGCAGAATCATATTTCCATTTCATCTTCATCTACATCCTCTTCCATTTCCATAATATTGTACTCAAGTACATCACCCTTGTATAGACTCTCTATATACTCCTTCCACCATTCTGCTTTTCCTCATTTGCTTAGAACTGGGTTTCCATCTGAGCTCTTGATATTCATACAAGTGGTTCTCTTCTCTCCAAAGGTCTCTCTAATTTTCCTGTAGGCAGTATCTATCTTACCCCTAGTGAGATAAGCCTCTACATCCTTGCATTTGTCGTCTAGCCATCCTTGCTTACCCATTTTACACTTCCTGTTTATCTCATTTTTGAGATGTTTGTATTCCTTTTTGCCTGCTTCATTTACTGCATTTTTATACACTCCTGGAAATGGAAAAAAGAACACATTGACACCGGTGTGTCAGACCCACCATACTTGCTCCGGACACTGCGAGAGGGCTGTACAAGCAATGATCACACGCACGGCACAGCGGACACACCAGGAACCGCGGTGTTGGCCGTCGAATGGCGCTAGCAGCGCAGCATTTGTGCACCGCCGCCGTCAGTGTCAGCCAGTTTGCCGTGGCATACGGAGCTCCATCACAGTCTTTAACACTGGTAGCATGCCGCGACAGCGTGGACGTGAACCGTATGTGCAGTTGACGGACTTTGAGCGAGGGCGTATAGTGGGCATGCGGGAGGCTGGGTGGACGTACCGCCGAATTGCTCAACACGTGGGGCGTGAGGTCTCCACAGTACATCGATGTTGTCGCCAGTGGTCGGCGGAAGGTGCACGTGCCCGTCGACCTGGGACCGGACCGCAGCAATGCACGGATGCACGCCAAGACCGTAGGATCCTACGCAGTGCCGTAGGGGACCGCACCGCCACTTCCCAGCAAATTAGGGACACTGTTGCTCCTGGGGTATCGGCGAGGACCATTCGCAACCATCTCCATGAAGCTGGGCTACGGTCCCGCACACCGTTAGGCCGTCTTCCGCTCACGCCCCAACATTGTGCAGCCCGCCTCCAGTGGTGTCGCGACAGGCGTGAATGGAGGGATGAATGGAGACGTGTCATCTTCAGCGATGAGAGTCGCTTCTGCCTTGGTGCCAATGATGGTCGTATGCGTGTTTGGCGCCGTGCAGGTGAGCGCCACAATCAGGACTGCATACGACCGAGGCACACAGGGCCAACACCCGGCATCATGGTGTGGGGAGCGATCTCCTACACTGGCCGTACACCACTGGTGATCGTCGAGGGGACACTGAATAGTGCACGGTACATCCAAACCGTCATCGAACCTATCGTTCTACCATTCCTAGACCGGCAAGGGAACTTGCTGTTCCAACAGGACAATGCACGTCCGCATGTATCCCGTGCCACCCAACGTGCTCTAGAAGGTGTAAGTCAACTACCCTGGCCAGCAAGATCTCCGGATCTGTCCCCCATTGAGCATGTTTGGGACTGGATGAAGCGTCGTCTCACGCGGTCTGCACGTCCAGCACGAACGCTGGTCCAACTGAGGCGCCAGGTGGAAATGGCATGGCAAGCCGTTCCACAGGACTACATCCAGCATCTCTACGATCGTCTCCATGGGAGAATAGCAGCCTGCATTGCTGCGAAAGGTGGATATACACTGTACTAGTGCCGACATTGTGCATGCTCTGTTGCCTGTGTCTATGTGCCTGTGGTTCTGTCAGTGTGATCATGTGATGTATCTGACCCCAGGAATGTGTCAATAAAGTTTCCCCTTCCTGGGACAATGAATTCACGGTGTTCTTATTTCAATTTCCAGGAGCGTATTTTCTCCTTTCATCAATTAAATTCAATATTTCTTCTATTACCCAAGGATTTCTACTAGTCCTCATCTTTTTATTTACTTGATTGTCTGCTGCCTTCACTACTTCATCCCTCAAAGCTACCCATTCTTCTACTGTATTTCGTTCCCCCATTCCTGTCAATTGTTCCCTTATGCTCTTCCTGAAACTCTGTACAACCTCTGGTTCTTTCAGTTAATCCAGGTCCCATTTCCTTAAATTTCCACCGTTTTGCAGTTTCTCCAGGTTTAATCTATAGTTCATAATCAATATATTGTGGTCAGAGTCCACATCTGCCCCTGGAAATGTCTTACAATTTAAAACCTGGTTCCTAAATCTCTGTCTTGCCATTATATAACCTATCTGATACCTCCTAGTATCTCCAGGCTTCTTCCATGTTTACAACCTTCTTCCATGATTCTTGAACCAAGTATTATCTGTGATAAAGTTGTGCTTTGTGCAAAATTCTACCTGGTGGCTTCCTTACTATGTTTCCTTCTCTCCTTTTTCCTACTACTGAATTCCATTTATCCATGACTATTAAATTTTCGTCTTCCTTCATTGTCTGAATAATTTCTTTTATCTCGTCATACATTTAATCAATTTCTTCATCATCTGAAGAGCTAGTTGGCATATAAACTCATACTACTGTAGTAGGTGTGGGCTTCATGTTTATCTTGACCACAATAATGTATTCACGATGCTGTTTGTACCCGCACTCCTATTTTTTTTTTTCATTGTTAAACCTACTCCTCCATTACCATTATTGAATTTTGCATTTATAACCTTGTATTCACCTGACCAAAAGTCTTGTTCCTCCTGCCACCAAACTTCACTAATTCCCACTATATCTAACTTTAACCTATCCATTTCCCTTTTTAAATATTCTAACCTACCTGCCTGATTAAGGGATCTGACATTCCACGCTCCGATCCGTAGAACGCCAATTTTCTATCTCCTGATAATGATATCCTCTTGAGCAGTTCCTACCAGGAGATCCGAGTGGAGGACTATTTTACCTCCAGAATATTTTACCCAAGAGGACGCCATCATCATTTAACCGCACAGCACAGCTGCTTGCCCTCGGGAAAAATTACGGCTGTAGTTTCCCCTTGCCTTCAGCCGTTCACAGTACCAGCACAGCAAGGCTGTTTTGGTTAGTGTTACAAGGCCTGATCAGTCAATCATTCAGACTGTTGCCCCTGCAACTACTGAATAGGCTGCTGCCCCTCTTCAGGAACACACATTTGTCAGGCCTCTCAACAGATACCCCTCCGCTGTGGTTGCACCTACAGTACAGCTATCTGTATCGCTGAGGCACGCAAGCCTCCCCACCAACGGCAAGGTCCATGGTTCATGGGGGGGGGGGGGGGGGGGGGGCAATCCTCATAACTATATACAAAATAATGAACAAAATAATACACCTTGCAGCTCATCCTGTGGCTCAAGTCTAATATCGGTGTCCTGTTAGTAAATACTCTTCTCATTCTCTTTTCCTGCATTTTCTCTTCATAAATGGTACATATCTTCTCGTTGATAATATTTCTTTATCTCTGTGTGGTGGAATAAACCTTTTATCACATCAGAATTACAGTCAGCAAGTATATAAGTTCCTTCATGGGGAATTTGTATAATTCTGTATGGTCCAGTATGTAAATACTGCCATTTCTTATTTAACTTTCTCTTTATCAAGGCTTTTGGATGGTTTCTCACCAATATTTCTTCTCCAACAGCGTAGGTTATTACCTTCTTCACATTTTTATCGAATTTTACCTTTTGTAACTGAGTTTGATGTTGTAGATTTAAGTCAACTTTCTTCGAGATGCCCTCCTCAGTGAGATTTTCTCCTTCAATTTGTGGCCATCCCTTTAGCCAGTCTTGAGAATTGTCCTTGTCATACATCACTTGGTTGGGCGAATATACTGTAGAAATATGAGGCAAGTCATTATAAATCCTTTCAAATTCTGATAACCATTCGATCTATTTGTAATGTTGGTGTGTGGTATAGGTATGTAGAAACTGGAATTCATGGAACAGTCTTTTGATTGGATTCCACAGGGATAAAAACATGATATATATTTAATATTGTATTGTGCAGGGAGGAGACCCCCCCAAGAGGGAACATTGCCGACAAAATTTTACTAAATAGAATTTTCCATACATAATGTTCGGCCGTAGCCGGCTTGGGCATACTGTGGCGGAAGGTGCTGGCCGGAAGACCATGGTCGGCACATTCCTGCCACGTGCTCCTCGGTCAGACTCAAGTCCCACGGGTTGGTTGCGCTGACGGGGGTACGCTACTAGCAAGGCGCGTTGGCGGAATCAATCCTCCAATCAGAGACTAATTGTGTGATCACGTGGGGACGCAGCCGGGAGTGGCGAGGGCGGCTTGGAAACAGCTCCGCGCTCTCTTAGCTTCTGACCTCGGCCCCGAGTAGTCGCTCCTCTAGCCTCTGCCTCTCTGATGAGCAGACAGCAACCCCTCTTGGGGCTGCTTGGCCCTACGTAGGCACCACTGTACCATCATTACAAGAATAAACTGGGTCCATTCCACTTCAATTAATTTTCATTTTACAACGCCCTCTGCTCCTGACTTCTATCCTGACGAACAAGTGGTGTCAGAAGTGGGATGCGACCCACCTTACGGTTGTAAAATCAACTCATCAGTTGAGTATGAGTACTACAAAGGGGCCAAGGCTGAGCAAGTAAAGGAAACTAGACCGAACGTGGTGAGGCTGCAGTGCGCCATGCGCGTGCCAACCGGTTGCCTGCGTTGCAGAATGTGCGTGGCCGCGCACTAGCGCGCCACAAGCGTGACGCAGTTCACCGCTGGATGTGAGCCGAAGAGGGTCCACGATGCAGTCATGCTCGCCGATGCCGACGCCGCCTCCGCTGTCCGTAGCTGCCACGGGCCTGCGCCGGGGTCCGGGGTGCGGCCCTCGCGCCGCCCCGCCGACGCAGCTGTCCACGCTGTTGCCTGCCGCCTGCTGTGCCTTGACCCCCCCCCCCGCACCTTACATGAAGCCATGCGATTAGCACTCTTCAGAGAGGAGGCGAGCCGATTTGTGGCCGTCTCCGCGCGGCATAGCGAGCCCCGACGTGTCTTTTCAAACGATACTAAGTGTGGGCGCTGTAATAGACAAGGACATGTGGGAGAGCAATGTCACGTGCCATATTGTCATCAGTGCAGGAACATGGGTCACCAAAGTGTGCATTGTCCAAATAGTAGGCCACAACCGCCTGCAAATTCCAGGCGAAATGCAAACCAACCACAGAATTCGGGAAACGGCCACGGGGCAGGAAGTGCCACTCCTCCCGGCCCCCGTTAAAAATAGTGACCCCCTAGCTTATAAGGGAATCACGCACGTGGCAAGCATGGTTGTCGATGGTGTTAGAGGCCGCAAACCAAAACGCGTGCTAATTGACATAGGCAAACAGATCAGCTAGCCATTTTTATCGAAGAGAGATAAAAGAACATTGCAACCGCCGCAGTACCATATAAGTGGTATTGGTCCCGGCATAGTGAAACCGGATGGCAGCTGTTGCATTGAGTTCATATTGGACTCCACAGAATATGCTTTTACGATGGAAGTTGTACGGAACAGGCACACGGATTACGACATCATCCTGGGAAGTGACTTTCTGCGTCATTTCCAGGGGTTTATTGACTATAGGTTAAATATCGTCCAATTCGGCGACAACGTGCACCGTTTTGGACGTGACTGCACGTTGTGGGTGAGCGGAGCTGGGAAAAAAGGATCTGTTTCCCAAGTTTCAGAGTCTCCCGTAACGATGCTAAAAGCCGATAATCCCGTGGAGATACCAGAAGGCACAGGAAAGATCCTTTGGGTGCCTGTCGGGATACGTGAATCCGAAGAGGTTCATTTCTTGGTAGATCCACTCTGCCAGAATGAAACTCTTGACCAGATGCAGGTCCACGTAAAACGTAGCCTGTGCAAAGCACAGCAAGTTCAGAAAGAAAATTGCGTACCCATGTGTTTGGACAATTTTAGTCACAGGCAAGCTTTAATACTGCGTGGTACAGTATTAGCCAGCTTACAGGTTATCACAGAAGATGAGTTGCCAATGAGAACCCCTTCTCTGAAAAAGAAAAAGACTGCTGCCGCCTCTGAACACCTTTTGACAATCACGTCACATCTGACAGATAAGTTTAAAGCTAAGCTTAGTCACCTCCCATTGCATGAACAAAAGCTAATAAATGAAGTATTGAATGAGTATTCATGGTTGTTTGAAGACAGGAAATATTTACCAGCAACAGATCTAATCCAACATGAGATTCCAACCAGAAATGCTAGGCCAATAGCTCAAAAAGGGTACCGAATTCCGCACCATCTTCAGTCAGTGGTAGAGGAAACTATACAACAGCAACTAGAAGCAGGAATAATACAACCCTCTTCTAGTGTGTGGTCTAGCCCAATTGTAGTCGTTCCAAAGAAATCTATAGACAGAGAAAAATCCTATCGCCTCTGTGTAGACATGCGAGCAGTAAACAAAGTTACTACTCCAGATCATTATCCATTACTCCGGATCGATGAAACACTTGATCTTCTGGGCAATTGCCGGTACTTCACAACATTAGACATGCGCAGTGGGTATCATCAAATTCCAATTGCTCCTCAAGATCGAGCTAAGACAGCTTTTGTAGTTCCTGGTGGCTTATATGAATTCTTAAGGATGCCTTTCGGGCTTCGCAATGCGCCAGCAACCTTTCAGCGATTTGCGGATCTGCTATTACGTGGGTTGAAACCTACTATGTGCCTTGTGTATCTTGATGATATAATTATATTTTCAAAATCCATTGCTGAACATGCTGAACATCTACGCAGTGTACTGTTGCGCTTGCAAAATGCTAATTTAAGCTTAAAATTAGAAAAATGTTCTTTTGCTCAATCACAAGTGCAGTATTTAGGTCATGTCATCAGTTCCAGTGGAGTCAAGCCAGATCCACGATTAACTGAAGCGGTAGACACTTTTCCTATTCCAACAAATTTAAAGGAATTACAATCCTTCCTTGGCCTTGCAAATTATTACCGCTGTTTTGTTAAAGATTATGCTACTATTACCAAACCACTTACTAAATTGTTGAAAAAGGATACTCCTTTTGTTTGGACGGATGAATCTTCGACCGCCTTTCAAACAGTGAAAACTATTTTAACTACTTCACCTCTACTTGTTTACCCAGACTTCACTGAACCTTTTATTTTATCTTGTGACGCATCTGATTTTGCTGTAGGATGTGTCCTAAGCCAAGTGCAAGATGGTGAGGAAAAACCTGTTGGGTATGCCTCTCGTCAACTGAATAAAGCAGAAACTAATTACAGTACTACAGAAAAGGAATTGCTTGCCCTTCTTTTTGGAATTAATTATTTTAGATGTTACCTTTATGGTCACAAGTTTACAATTCTTACCGATCACTCTGTTCTGCAGTGGTTATTGAATCTTAAAGACCCTAGCAGCAAACTTATGCACTGGGTCATGAGACTGTCAGAATATGATTTTGAAGTTCGGCACAAGCCTGGTCGGCTGCATCAAAATTCTGATGCGTTAAGTAGAAAAGTGCATGTCATTCAATCAGATGAGGTATCAATTGAAGAGTTAAAAGAAGCACATCTGGTGGACGTTCAATGTTAAAGATACGCCACCTTGCCAGAAATTGAAGTAATAGACGACCTTTTGTATCGAAGAACTCCCCATGGAAATCGTTTGGTAATACCGAAATGCTTGCAGCAACGTATAATACGGCAATGCCGTGATACAATCCAAGCATGTCACAGCAGAAAACGCGCTACAAACGCTCGAATTGCGACACGTTATTGGTGGCAATACCGATAACGTGACGTGGACAGGTATGTAAGATCTTGCCTGCCGTGTGCACAACGAGCACAAAATAGGCATCCGCGAGTGTCGCTGCGAACACTTCCTCAGGCATTTTCACCCTTCGAAATTCTTGCTTTAGATTTCCAAGGTCCTTTTCCACAGTCACAACAAGGTAACAAATACATTTTGTCTATTATTGATCACTTTTCACGTTATATAATTTTGGTTCCCCTCCCCGACATGACAGGTGAAACTGTGGCGAGAGAGTTTGTAAATCGTGTGATACTATCTTTTGGAAGTCCTGATGCCATTTTAATGGATCAAGGAACCAATTTCATGTCTTCTTTATTTGTACAAGTTTGTAAATTGCTAAGAATCAAAAAATGGCGTACAACTCCCTTCCATCCTAAACCCAACAGTCGCGTTGAACGTGTACACCGTACAATTTGTAAAATGTTATCCTATTATGTCGCAAAAACGCACGCTGATTGGGACAGATATGTACCGTATATTTCTTCTGCATACAACACCCGAATACATGAATCCATGGGGTATACCCCTTACGAAGCTGTGTTTGGACGGCCGATGAATTCGCCGTTCGAAATAGACAAACCACCTCAAGGTGTAGAAATAAAGGAAGTAAAAGATTTAGCCTGCCGGCTAAAAGCGATCTGGTATAAGGTAAAAAGGAATAATATCAAAGCTACTAATAAACAGTTGCACAGGCAGAACAAAAATGCTGTTTTACCAACTTATCAAACAGGTGACTTAGTGTTACTATGAAACCCGGCAATCAAAAAGGGACGAACTAAAAAGTTCTCTCCCTGCTTTGAAGGCCCGTATCGGATTGTACGGTTGACCTCACCAGTCAATGCAGAACTGCAATTAACCGATCGTATGGTGATAGTGCACTTTGACCGCCTGCAACCTTACCACGGTAGGGCTGTGTCACCACAACAGGTCGCAGCCCCCGATCCGCCTGTGTCACCTCCACCTCAAGTGGAACAAAGATGAAAGAAAAAACGGAGGAGGTTACCTCCACAGGATTGTAGATACCCTTTGCGGAATCGACACCCTTATGGGTTGAGGTCGCGTGATTAATCACGCCTAATTAGAGTTTTATGTTATGTTTTATTGCAGATTAGTTTAAGTCATTTTCTCCAGGGACTTGGAAGCAAGACGTGCCTGGCCACCATGGAGTTCCCAGCCATTCTCAATTGTCAATTTCCAGTCCTGTCTTGTATTTTTGCTCATTTATATATGCATGATTATGTTTTATGTTTTGCAAGCAACGCCACGCATTAGACGTCACGCAACTGACTTGCTTCAAATGCAACCATTACACTTGGTGTTGGCAGTACCGCGGCTGCTAACTCCGAATAATATTCTTCAATGTCCTCTATTGCCATCTATTTGGCAAACTAGTACATGTGGAGTATTTTACTCCGAGCTTTTCTTAATACTTGTTACGTTGACGTCTAGTGTATTGTACTATATGTTGTAGTTCTGTATTTGATGCAGCTAATCGTAAGTAAGTGGAACAGATAAAGCCAGGACTTGAAATGCATATGCCTCGTACGCTTTGTTTACGGGACCAGCTGTTGGCGGGGCAACACATCAGCTGTCGCCTCCCCTCCTCTCTCCAGCGCTGTCCCATCTCCTCGCCTAGAACTGGCCAGCGGCCATCATTTTTTCTCAGCCAGTAACAGTGCTCCGCGCGATGACGTATCTTATCACCACGTGCGCTGCCGCCTCCAGCGTCTCAACACGCGGCGCGTCCGAGTAGTTACAAAAACAAACCGCAAATTACTGCCCTATCCTCTGTGTATGACAGACTACAATGCATTTACCATCATTTTATATAACTAACAGCCTTTTTAAAAAAAACTCTTATTCTAGATAATTAGCAATTTCTAATTCATAGTTATTTCTGGTACACGCTAAGCGCGTGATATTTGTCGCTGCAGTAGCGGCAGGTCTCTCGCGGCTACACTCCGTCTCACATAACCGCTGACGTGCCGGTGCCTACTCCACACCTACGCGTGCGCTTCGCGCTCGCTAACAGCTCCAAGCTGGTTTCTTTCATGCAGCCGGAAGACACGACAAACAAAATTCATTCAAACATCCCAATAAATCTTAACATAAATATTAAGTAAATGTGATTCATTGTTTAAATTCTTTTCCTTGTTTTGTTTCACATTAGCTGGATAAATCACACAAAGTTCTTAACGATTTACATCATTCTGCATACCTTAGCCTGCCAATCCTATAAGTGAAGTTTCACTACTGCTTTGATTCATTGTATAAGCTACAAACTACAGCCCTAACCCTCTTACACATCGAACTATGAGGACATTTAACGTTATCGTCCTTGGACAAGGCCAGATATGGGCAAACCAATGCAATGCCACGGGCTTTTCAAGCTACTGACGAGGCACAAATGACCAATCGTCCGGGCTGCCGTATATCGGTGGGCGATTGTTCCTTGGTTGCTACGCAGTTATTTTTGCCCTCCCCATTTATTTTACTCTACCGCCGTGGTCATTGTTCTATCCTGTTTTCCTTCTTCTGTCGATGAGGAGGCCCCTACAACATGTTAGGTACCCTCTTCCGACAGTACCAGTCTTTTAATCTTATCACCCTTTACACCGAGATATTGCTCTCCCTTGTTGCAGTCTTGCCCCAAAATATCGGCCGATGATCCATTGTGAGATACGTACGTTGCGTCTCATTAGCCGGTGATGTAAGCGCTACGGGAACTGTGCCTAGTTGTCCTTTCAGTTCAACTTGTTATCATCAGTTTTAAAACTAACACACACGCAGCCTAGCAGCCAGCCCCAGATGGTCAGTGTTACATGTTAACGTTGAACGTTCCGACTACTTACAGCGTTATTATTATACATCATTGTGTTTTTATTTTCCTGTCAATATATGTCATTGTGTTTAATTATGTCATTATGCTAGTGTTAGTGATTTATAGTTCATGATTTTCATTTTATGTAGTGTTATGTACTGCGCGCACAAAAAGTGATGCTATTTATGCATGTATGCTATTCTAGCTTCAGAGCTATTTTTATTGTTTGAACAGTCGACATTTTCCTAGTACAGCAGGTCGCTAATAACGCCGCTGATACTTCTATTCCATGTATCGCAGGAAACCCATGTGCCTACACTAATTCTTATTAAGTCAGACGGACGCCCTTAGGCCCGCTGAACCATGGTATCGCAGATAGCTCCAATGCTCAATTATTAGACAGGTTGCCTTAGCACTGTCCGCAGGTTGCTCCATTGCCCTGCAAATTATATAATCATCAATCCAAGTCTGCAGATTGCACTAATGCACTGCTGAACTTATTAGTCGAGTCACTTGCAGGTAGCTCATTCGCACCGCGAACTTGTACTTACACGTCTCCGAATCCTAGGCTCCTCGGTTGACCACAAAACAATTCACACATTAATTACCGTGAGATAATTTGCGCTCACACTACGCCTTTGGCACTCAACCACAAATGAACTGAGCCCCAGACGCTCTTTTAGTACATTTTATACATCGCCATTTTCTTCTACATGGCAATTTCATTGCAAAATCATCGGATTCTGCCAACGATTCAGATACCGTTCCCCAAATGGCAGCCTTTTCCGTTGCTGAACAGATTCGTTGCTTTTCACCATCTGACAGTGCAAACTGCACTTTTAAGAACAATGTTGTTATATACACACACTGTCGGATTCTACTGACGTAGTCCCTTATGCACTTCGTCAACCGACTAAAAAACAACGTCCCCTGACGGATTTTGTATCCGATTCGGAAGTTTATGTTCGGGAAATATTTCTTTTCTTTTATTTCTTGTCAATTATTATTACTTCAATTTCATGTTTTATTGTTATCAATTTATAGTTATGATTAATGTTAGTACACTTTATGGTTATACGTTATTTTTGTGTCATATTCGGTATTCCCTTTTAATTTTCATTGTTTCTCGACTGGAAGTATCTCTGATAGCACTTATTGGCCTTCAATTCGTATCCGCCATCAGCTAACATTGGTCACACATTTACACAACACTTCATACGCCCAATAACAACTTACAACACACTCACACTGTTCATATCCACACTACCTTGGTGTAACTTGTTGATGTTACCAGACCTCTATTGTCATATACTAAGTACATGAACAAGGCTTTTATCATTTATGCCCTCTGCTCTTCGGAAGGGGAAAGGGAAGTACGTACGTATGTACGTTATGTTCAGTAGCAGTTTCTTTTAATCAACAACGTAGTCAATTTACCTGTTGAACACTTAAGTTGTTAAAATGGAATCAAACGTCTGTGTGACATCAGCTATTCTTTTACTATTGCTTTGCAATAAACTGTTACTTTTAAGTTGCACTTACAATGTCTTAGCCTTGGACGCAGAGCCACTAGCACTCTCCGACACTGTTATCTGAGATCAGCACTCTGCCGGCTCAGCGCTGATAAAGCTGCGCTGTGCCGCCTCCACTGCTTCACGCCCAGCCTCTGTATTCACGAGCAACAGACTCGCTCTCGCTAACAGTCATTTCCGACTTCAGTACAGTTAATCTCTCTATTGACCACTTCTGTAAGTAAAGATCCTATGATTATTGAGTTAACTTGAGTTGTCCCACCCTCATTCGTGGTTTCTACAGCTGAAAAACCACTCAATATTATTTCTGAAATTTATGAAGTACTTCACCTGTCATGCCGTGTCGAGCCTTAGCGGGGTGGGTGCCCCGGCGTAGTGGCCAATGCATGGGAGGTGCCTAGGCTGTGCGGGTTTACACCGCGATCACAGGTTTCCTTCTCATTTTATTCATTAAAAAAAAAAAAAAAAAGAAAACTTCCTTCGTACAAAATCTCAAATTAATTAACGACACTTGGCCTTCATCCCATAGCAGAGTGGACTCATCTTTGCTTGGGATTACGTAATCTGACTATCACATTGGACATTGTGAAGACCACGCAGATTCTTTTATTTAATATACACACAGCACAGTTACACGTGCACATGTTACACTCGGCCATTGAACTTGGACTGCAAGGAAAGCTCAGTCCACATCTGTTACCCTCAGACCCCTTCTTGCACATCCTACACAATGTGTCGTCACAAATTTTGGCCCCTAAACAAATGCTTTATGCCGTGCGGGAAAGCAACCTCCCCTTTTACTACACTGCGTTGGAGGTCTGACTTCCCCGTAATTCTGATGGTATTCGGATGTGAATGAGGTTACCAATCATGTGCGCAAATTGCGAATACGAGTGCTATCAAATATACACTTTTCCTGTCTCTTGGGCTACCCTTCACCACCATGTTGATTGGCAGACTCAAGAATTTTTAATAGTTAGTCGGGATCGACAAACTCACACCAATCTCTCTCGCGCTGAACTATCCAGTTGCTTCCATACAACACATTACTTATGCTCCACGCTAATTTTACACACTAACACTACTGAGTGCGAGATGTCACTGTTTTTAGCTGAAACTACTACACCTCCATGTCCTCGTGTTCTAATCTCACTTCGTCAACCAGTAATTCAGCCTGTTGGCAACAGTTTTCTGTTCGCTGTTCCACAGACTGTCACCGCCACCCTGGTGTGCCACCGTTCAATGTCAGAGACTGAATCGTACCGGGTAACACTGAATAATAGTGGCCTAGTGTATAATAGTTCAAGATGTGACGTATACGCTGCTTCTATGAGGATATCATGGGTGACTGGAATTCGAGTGTAGGAGAAGGGAGAGAAGGAAACGTAGTAGGTGAATATGGATTGGGGCTAAGAAATGAAAGAGGAAGCCGCCTGGTAGAATTTTGCACAGAGCACAACTTAATCATAGCTAACACTTGGTTCAAGAATCATGAGAGAAGGTTGTATACATGGAAGAAGCCTGGAGATACTAGAAGGTATTGGATAGATTATATAAAGGTAAGACAGAGATTTAGGAACCAGGTTTTAAATTGTAAGACATTTCCAGGGGCAGATGTAGACTCTGACCACAATCTATTGGTTATGACCTGTAGATTAAAACTGAAGAAACTGCAAAAAGGTGGGAATTTAAGGAGATGGGACCTGGATAAACTGAAAGAACCAGAGGTTGTACAGAGTTTCAGGGAGAGCATAAGGGAACAATTGACAGGAATGGGGGAAAGAAATACTGTAGAAGAAGAATTGGTGGCTTTGACAGATGAAATAGTGAAGGCAGCAGAGGATCATGTACGTAAAAAGACGAGGGCTAGTAGAAACCCTTGGGTAACAGAAGAAATATTGAATTTAATTGATGAAAGGAGAAAATATAAAAATGCAGTAAATGAAGCAGCCAAAAAGGAATACAAACGTCTCAAAAATGAGATTGACAGGAAGTGCAAAATGGCTAAGCAGGGATGGCCAGAGGACAAATATGAGGATGTAGAGGCTTATCTCACTAGGGGTAAGATAGATACTGCCTACAGGAAAATTAAAGAGACCTTTCGGGAAAAGAGAACCACTTGTATGAATATCAAGAGCTCAGATGGAAACCCAGTTCTAAGCAAGGAATGGAAAGCAGAAAGGTAGAAGGAGTATATAGAGGGTCTATAATAGGGAGATGTACTTGAGGAGAATATGATGGAAATGGAAGAGGATGTAGATGAAGATGAAATGGGAGATATGATACAGCGTGAAGAGTTTGACAGAGCACTGAAAGACCTGAGTCGAAACAAGGCCCCGGGAGTAGACAACATTCCTTTAGAACTACTGACGGCCTTGGGAAAGCCAGTCCTGACAAAACTCTACCATCTGGTGAGCAAGATGTATGAAACAGGCGAAATACCCTCAGACTTCAAGAAGAATATAATAATTCCAATCTCAAAGAAAGCAGGTGTTGACAGATGTGAGAATTACCGAACAATCAGTTTCATAAGCCACAGCTGCAAAATACTAATGCGAATTCTTTACAGACGAATGGAAAAACTAGTAGAAGCCGATCTCGGGGGAGATCAGTTTGGATTCCGTAGAAATACTGGAACACTTGAGGCAATACTGACCTTACGACTTATCTTAGAAGAAAGATTAAGGAAAGGCAAACCTACGTTTCTAGCATTTGTAGACTTAGAGAAAGCTTTTGACAATGTTTACTGGAATACTCTCTTTCAAATTCTGAAGGTGGCAGGGGTAAAATACAGGGAGCGAAAGGCTATTTACAATTTGTACAGAAACCAGATGGCAGTTATAAGAGTCGAGGGACATGAAAGGGAAGCAGTGGTTGGGAAGGGAGCAAGACAGGGTTGTAGCCTCTCCCCGATGTTATTCAATCTGTATATTGAGCAAGCAGTAAAGGAAACAAAAGAAAAATTCGGAGTAGGTATTAAAATCCATGGAGAAGAAATAAAAACTTTGAGGTTCGCCGATGACATTGTAATTCTGTCAGAGACAGCAAAGGACTTGGAAGAGCAGTTGAACGGAATGGATGGTGTCTTGAAGGGAGGATATAAGATGAACATCAACAAAAGCAAAACGAGGATAATGGAATGTAGTCGAATTAAGTCGGGTGATGCTGAGGGAGTTAGATTAGGAAATGAGACACTTAAAGTAGTAAAGGAGTTTTGCTATTTGGGGAGCAAAATAACTGATGATGGTCGAAGTAGAGAGGATATAAAATGTAGACTGGCAATGGCAAGGAAAGCGTTTCTGAAGAAGAGAAATTTGTTAACATCGAGTATAGATTTAAGTGTCAGGAAGTCATTTCTGAAAGTATTTGTATGGAGTGTAGCCATGTATGGAAGTGAAACATGGACGGTAAATAGTTTGGACAAGAAGAGAATAGAAGCTTTCGAAATGTGGTGCTACAGAAGAATGCTGAAGATTAGATGGGTAGATCACATTACTAATGAGGAGGTACTGAATAGGATTGGGGAGAAGAGGAGTTTGTGGCACAACTTGACCAGAAGAAAGGATCGGTGGGTAGGACATGTTCTGAGGCATCAAGGGATCACCAATTTAGTACTGGAGGGCAGCGTGGAGGGTAAAAATCGTAGGGGGAGATCAAGAGATGAATACACTAAGCAGATTCAGAAGGATGGAGGTTGCAGTAGGTACTGGGAGATGAAGAAGCTTGCACAGGATAGAGTAGCATGGAGAGCTGCATCAAACCAGTCTCAGGACTGAAGACCACAACAACAACAACATGAGGATATCAGCTCAATTGCACTCCACCTTTCATGTCACCATTCCCACATTTACCTTATACCTTCCTGAACTCTCTTTTAAACTCCATCACCATGAGAAGCTAAAGAATTTACCAAATACCAATGATTCAGATCTACTCCAATCGATCAATCATCTCCTTACCCAGGAACACAACCAAGTTACTCTTGACCGAGTGGCCTCACATATTGCTGATTGGCACCAAACCGGGCGTATAACCACTGTTGTATTACCCAGCGCTGGTTCGGTAATCATCATTGTAATGATTCTGATTATAGTATCCTGGATACTCTGTAAAAGAGGGTTTTGCAAATGTTTCACTTCCTTCCGAGTAGTAGTACCACCCCCACAATCTCAAGGTGAATATCACACCTGAAACTACCTGCCAACCTTGGTGCATGCGATCAGGCATAACCCCCCCCCCCCCCCCCCCCCCCCCTTAGAATTAAGTTGTAGTCTAGGTTTCAGGTCAATGAACTAATTTTGTAATGGATTTGTATTTCTATGTAAAGTCTATGGAATCACAATTTAACTGTCGAGTCTTAACCCTCATGTAAGTTATTTTGTTTTTTCTTTAAATATTTGTCATTTTGTAATGTTATCATTCACCCACTTGGGCAATTACCTTTGTAATCCTAGATTTAAGAACTCTGGGTAATATTACGGGGAAAAACCCCCTTGTGACTGTTAGGCCTGGGAGCATTCCTCATCATCACTTGGGTACCCACCACCACTGATACCGCCGACACACACTCACAGCATGGCGACGCCCCACTGCCGTTGCACCAACTTCACAAGTTTGTTATTCAAGAGCCTTCCTTCAGGCCCTTCAGGCCACTTTGTAACTTTTGCACATATTTGCATATATTTTTTGAATGGAATAATCAATTAGAATAAGCTCATTCATTTTCATCCAGAGAGCCTTCTTCGGAAGGGGAAAGGATATGCAGGGAGGAGACCCCCCCAAGAGGGATCATTGCCGACAAAATTTTACTAAATAGAATTTTCCATGCATAATGTTCGGCCGTAGCCGGCTTGGGCATACTGTGGTGGAAGGTGCTGGCCGGAAGACCATGGTCGGCACATTCCTGCCACGTGCTCCTCAGTCAGACTCAAGTCCCACGGGTTGGTTGCACTGACGGGGGTACGCTACTAGCAAGGCGCGTTGGCGGAATCAATCCTCCAATCAGAGACTAATTGTGTGATCACGTGGGGACGCGGCCGGGAGCGGCGAGGGCGGCTTGGAAACAGCTCCGCGCTCTCTTAGCTTCTGACCTCGGCCACGAGTAGTCGCTCCTCTAGCCTCTGCCTCTCTGATGAGCAGACGGCAACCCCTCTTGGGGCTGCTCGGCCCTACATAGGCACCACTGTACCATCATTACAAGAATAAACTGGGTCCATTCCACTTCAATTAATTTTCATTTTACAACGCCCTCCGCTCCTGACTTCTATCCTGACGAACAGTATTCCCTCATAATCTCTCTCGAGATTCTGCTGGTGTAATAGGCAGCATTGTCTGTCAATATCATTTGTGGTTTTCCAATCTCTGTTTTGAAATCATTGACAAATTTCTTTAACATAGGACGCACATGTAGATTCCTCAAAGGATACAATTTCACATACTTCGAAAAAATATCATAGAATGCCAGAATATACTTAAATCTTCCATGAGTAGTAAGACATGGTCCACACACATCACAAGATATCAATGTCAAAGGTTGGTGTGGTATGACTGAATGTAATTCAATTTTTCAGCAATAGTTGATGGGTTTAGTTTTCTGGCAAATCTTACATTTCTTTAGAATGTAACTAGCCAAGCGTTCTAAGTTTGGATGGTAGTAATATTGGGCCAACTCGGATTTGCATTTTAAAGATCTACAAATTGTCCCCACTTCAGATGTGTACACCACAGTAAAGAGTCCAGATGTTCCTTTGGAATGCGTACTTTCCACGGTTCATCATGAGGTTTTCTTTGAAATAATATATTAGATTGTACAGGATATAGGCTACCAGAATAATTTGTAGCTCCTTGGCTGATTACATCCCATTCTAATTCCGATCCTATAATCTTAATGGTATTCATATCTTGTGGATCATCCATTTGTAAAAGCGTAGCACCTAGGCCTGTTTCAGAAGCATCAATGGCAATGCAAAAATCCTGTTCAAGTTTCGGATGATGTTACAACGGGGTGTTAACTAAAGCATTTTGGACTTTGTCAAATGCTTGACTACACTTCAAGGTCCATTTCCACATGATGTTCTTTCGGAATAACTGTAATAAACATTCTTAGCTGATTAATTGATTAGGTAAAAATCAATGGAACAATGAGGCTAATCCCATGAAAGATTTTAATTCCTTTTTATTTTTATGGTAGGGACACTCTTTGATACCACTCATTTTCTTAGGATTCGGCATAATACCATCCAGCGTAGTTATATGTCCCAGAAACTTCAGTTGACTTCTGGCGAATCTAGATTTCATTAAATTTACTGTTACTCCATACTCTAAGAATTTCGCAAATACTTTTTCAAGCAGATTGAGATGCTCCTCCCATGTTTTGGTAGTGATCAATAAGTCATCCACATACAAGGTAACTCTATCAAGCGAATCTTGTCCAAGTACAGTGTCTAGCACCAATATAAATACACCTCCACTAATATTTAGTCCAAATGGCATAACAGAGAAATGCTAACTACTGCCCATAAAAATAAAAGCAGTATATATTCGAGATTCAATAGAGATTGTCATTTGCCAGTATGAACTTCTCATATCAAGGGATGTCAGGAAGCAGGCACCACAGAATTTCTGAATTAATTCATCCCAATTCTTAGGTCTTGGCTGTACCGGTATGATTACCTTTTTTATCTCTCTGGCATCTAGAACTAATCTGACATCACCATTTGCTTTGAGGACTGCCAAAAGAGGGCTACAATATTCAGAATGAGAGGGCTCTATAAGTCCCCACTCTAACATTTTGTTAATTTCTTTCTTGACTACATGTCTCTTTGACCAAGGAACAGAAGAGGAAGGATACGTCTTAATGTTGTATTCAAAATCTTTGATTATTCTGGGACATCTGTTAAATTGTTGTTGTTGTTGTGGTCCTCAGTCCTGAGACTGGTTTGATGCAGGTCTCCATGCTACTCTATCCTGTGCAAGCTTCTTCATCTCCCAGTACCTACTGCAACCTACATCCTTCTGAATCTGCTTAGTGTATTCATCTCTTGGTCTCCCTCTACGATTTTTACCCTCCACGCTGCCCTCCAATGCTAAATTTGTGATCCCTTGATGCCTCAAAACATGTCCTACCAACCGATCCCTCCTTCTAGTCAAGTTGTGCCTCAAACTTCTCTTCTCCCCAATCCTATTCAATACCTCCTCATTAGTTACGTGATCTACCCACCTTATCTTCAGCATTCTTCTGTAGCACCACATTTCGAAAGCTTCTGTTCTCTTCTTGTCCAAACTAGTTATCGTCCATGTTACACTTCCATACATGGCTACACTCCATACAAATACTTTCAGAAACGACTTCCTGACACTTAAATCTATACTCAATGATAACAAATTTCTCTTCTTCAGAAGCGGTTTCCTTGGCATTGCCAGTCTACATTTTATATCCTCTCTACTTCGACCATCATCAGTTATTTTACTCCCTAAATAGCAAAACTCCTTTACTACTTTAAGTGTCTCATTTCCTAACCTAATTCCCTCAGCATCACCCGATTTATTTTGACTACATTCCATTATCCTTATTTTGCTTTTGTTGATGTTCATCTTATATACTCCTTTCAAGACACTGTCCATTCCGTTCAACTGCTCTTCCAAGTCCTTTGCTGTCTCTGACAGAATTACAATGTCATCGGTGAACCTCAAGATTTTTACTTCTTCTCCATTAATTTTAATACCTACTCCGAATTTTTCTTTTGTTTCCTTTACTGCTTGCTCAATATACAGATTGAATAACATCGGGGAGAGGCTACAACCCTGTCTCACTCCTTTCCCAACCACTGCCTCCCTTTCTTGCCCCTCGACTCTTATAACTGCCATCTGCTTTCTGTACAAATTGTAAATAGCCTTTCGCTCCCTGTATTTTACCCCTGCCACCTTCAGAATTTGAAAGAGAGTATTCCAGTTAACATTATCAAAAGCTTTCTCTAAGTCTACAAATGCTAGAAACATAGGTTTGCCTTTTCTTAATCTTTCTTCTAAGATAAGTCGTAAGGTAAGTATTGCCTCACGTGTTCCAACATTTCTACGGAATCCAAACTGATCTTCCCCGAGGTCCGCTTCTACCAGTTTTTCCATTCGTCTGTAAAGAATTTGCGTTAGTATATTGCAGCCGTGAGTTATTAAACTGATAGTTCGGTAATTTTCACATCTGTCAACACCTGCTTTCTTTGGAATTGGAATTATTATATTCTTCTTGAAGTCTGAGGGTATTTCGCCTGTCTCATACATCTTGATAACCAGATGGTAGAGTTTTGTCATGACTGGCTCTCCCAAGGCCATCAGTAGTTCTAATGGAATGTTTGTCTACTCCCGGGGCCTTGTTTTGACTCAGGTCTTTCAGTGCTCTGTCAATCTCTTCACACAGTATCTTATCTCCCATTTCATCTTCATCTACATCCTCTTCCATTTCCATCATATTCTCCTCAAGTACATCGCCCTTGTATAAACCCTCTATATACTCCTTCCACCTTTCTGCCTTCCCTTCTTTGCTTAGAACTGGGTTTCCATCTGAGCTCTTGATATTCATACAAGTGGTTCTCTTTTCCCGAAAGGTCTCTTTAATTTTCCTGTAGGCAGTATCTATCTTACGCCTAGTGAGACAAGCCTCTACATCCTTACATTTGTCCTCTAGCCATCCCTGCTTAGCCATTTTGCACTTCCTGTCAATCTCATTTTTGAGACGTTTGTATTCCTTTTTGCCTGCTTCATTTACTGCATTTTTATATTTTCTCCTTTCATCAATTAAATTCAATATTTCTTCTGTTACTTAAGGATTTCTATTAGCCCTCGCCTTTTATCTACTTGATTGTCTGCTGCCTTCACTACTTCATCCCTCAGAGCTACCCATTCTTCTTCTACTGTATTTCTTTCCCCCATTCCTGTCATTGTTCCCTTATGCTCTCCCTGAAACTCTCTTCAACCTCTGGTTCTTTCAGTTTATCCAGGTCCCATCTCCTTAAATTCCCACCTTTTTGCAGTTTCTTCAGTTTCAATCTGCAGTTCATAACCAATAGATTGTGGTCAGAGTCCACATCTGCCCCTGGAAATGTCTTACAATTTAAAACCTGGTCCTAAATCTCTGTCTTACCTTTATATAATCTATCTGATACCTTTTAGTATCTCCACGATTCTTCCAGGTATACAACCTTCTTTTATGATTCTTGAACCAAGTGTTAGCTATGTTTAAGTTATGCTCTGTGCAAAATTCTACCAGGCGGCTTCCTCTTTCATTTCTTCCCCCCAATCCATATTCACCTACTACGTTTCTTCTCTCCCTTTTCCTACTGACGAATTCCAATCACCCATGACTATTAAATTTTCATCTCCCTTCACTACCTGAATAATTTCTTTTATCTCGTCATACATTTCATCAATTTCTTCATCATCTGCAGAGCTAGTTTGCATATAAACTTGTACTACTGTAGTAGGCATGGGCTTCGTGTCTGTTTTGGCCACAATAATGCGTTCACTATGCTGTTTGTAGTAGCTAATCCGCACTCCTATTTTTTTATTCATTATTAAACCTACTCCTGCATTACCCCTATTTGATTTTGTATTTATAACCCTGTAATCACCTGACCAAAAGTCTTGTTCCTCCGGCCACCAAACTTCACTAATTCCCACTATATCTAACTTTAACCTATCCATTTCCCTTTTTAAATTTTCTAACCTACCTGCCCGATTAAGGGATCTGACATTCCACACTCCGATCCATAGAACGCCAGTTTTCTTTCTCCTGATAACGACGTCCTCTTGAGTAGTCCCCGCCCGGAGATCCAAATGGGAGACTATTTTACCTCCGGAATATTTTACCCAAGAGGACGCCATCATCATTTAATCATACAGTAAAGCTGCATGTCCTCGGGAAAAATTACGGCTGTAGTTTCCCCTTGCTTTCAGCCGTTCGCAGTACCAGCACAGCAAGGCCGTTTTGGTTAATGTTACAAGGCCAGTTCAGTCAATCATCCAGACTGTTGCCCCTGCAACTACTGAATAGGCTGCTGCCCCTCTTCAGGAACCACATGTTTGTCTGGCGTCTCAACAGATAGCCCTCCGTTGTGGTTGCACCTACGTTACAGCCATCTGTATCGCTGAGGCACGCAAGCCTCCCCACCAACGGCAAGGTCCATGGTTCATGTGGGAGATCTGTGAAATACGGGCAGATAATTACTTAACAAGCAACACAAATCTTCTTGTTGACTTGCAGATAGGTATTCAGATTCAGAGATTTTCTCCTGAAGTGTAACTTGACTTATTTCTGCTCCAGTATATTCAATATAGAAAATATCACCAACTAAATTACAGTCAATACCAATATAGCTAACCATTAACTTCATGCAATACTGATCCGGGACTGTTTTGCCCTCTAGACTGTCAAAACATCACCTTCTGAGTCCAAGGTACATGTTCCTTCTTTTAAATTGATGACTGCTCCAACATTACACAAAAAAATCTAGATTCCAAACACATGGTATGGTCATTCTTGGAACAATCAAGGAGGTACTTTCTATTGAAGCCCCCTGCATTATAATGTTGACTTGTGCCAGCTTTGAGACCTTTTGCACTTTCACACTAAATGCTCCAGATACAGTACATCCAGTAACAGGAAATGTAAGCACTGATGCTCCTCAACTAATTTGTTTAATACAATATTGCATCATTATGCTAATAGTTGCTCCAGTATCAATAAAATTTTCAACATCAATACCATTTATTACTGCTTGAACTACTGCCTGCAAAATTTGTCCACACTTATTCAAAATGTAAGGTGTTCCTTCAATCATTTCCTCCTTTAGATCCAAATCATCATTATACCTCAGTACATTCACTTTAAAATGATGCCTGCCCTCCTCATCCTCTCCAGTCATCCTAGGAAGGCTTTTGGTGACCAGTTCTTGTTTAATCTTTCGGTAGATGTCATAATTGGTGGTTCATGTACTTCAACAATACGTACAGCATGGTCGGAACTTGGTAGTTGTTCCCTTCATGACTTTATTGCTCCTTTACCAAGTGGTATTGGTCCTTGTGGTTGTTGTACTTGTTAAGTTACATTTGCACCTACCCATCAAACTTCAGGTGTCAAAGGGTCTTTCCAAGGTTGTATACTATCAGGATTGTCTTCTGGGTATATATCATGTCTGCATGAATTACCATACTGATTATTTGCGTCATTCTGTCTGCATTTTCAATTTGGTTTTCATGTACTAATCTGATTCACCTGATTATTATTATTTCCATAGGTTTCTTCAGTATAATAGTTGCTACATTTATACTGATTATTATTATTGGCTTTATTATAGCTATAAGATATCGCTTGTCCTCCTTCGTGTAGTATAGGTTTGTTGTTATTGTTAGTACTATTATTTTTATTACATTGTGAGGTAGACATCTGATTATTATTCCATACTCAGGCATCTTCTAGTATCATATTGACTGAAATGACTACAGACAGGAACTGTTCCACATCATAGTCAGGGATATTTATAAGTTTCTTGTGTATATGAATAGGTAATCTTCCTTTCAAAATATGTATCACTTCTCTATGGGAAATAGGATCACTCCAGTACCACACTTTATTAATGTATTTCTCAAAATACTGTCTTAATGAACCTTGTTTACTATTATAAAATTCTGGTTGATACATCTCCTTTCATAGCCCCTCTTGTTCGCTCCTCGACCAGTATTTCGCCAATAAAACTTGTTCAAACTCTGCGCATGTATTAAGATTCTCACTTGCTTCTGCAGCCCACAGTGCTGCTTCACCTATCATCTTGGATACAATAAATTGAGGTCTATCATGTTCAGACCAACTGTGAGGAAAAATATGCTTAAAATTGTTGATGAAAATTTTTGGATGGATGTCATCTTTTTCAGTTGAAAAGGTAGCAAACTGCCTGCTTTTGAATATGGAAATGAAAACAACACTTTTATTTAAATGGGGTACTTGTTGTCTTTAAAGTCAACAAGTACCTCCTTTGGATAAAAGTGTGATTTTCATTTCTATAACAACCATAAAATTTATCGGGTGTATTCCCACAACAGTTACATTTTACTTCACTACAGGTTTTATTATTCCTAAGCCTGTCTTCAGAATAGTTGTCTTTAGTCAATACATTTTGTGCAGATTTTTGTTCTAATTCTGACAATTTACAGTTTGTTTCACTTTGTCACTTAGGTTACTTTATCTTTAATAGCCTGAAACTCACTAGTAAATACACTCCTGGAAATGGAAAAAAGAACACATTGACACCGGTGTGTCAGACCCACCATACTTGCTCCGGATACTGCGACAGGGCTGTACAAGCAATGATCACACGCACGGCACAGCGGACACACCAGGAACCGCGGTGTTGGCCGTCGAATGGCGCTAGCTGCGCAGCATTTGTGCACCGCCGCCGTCAGTATCAGCCAGTTTGCCATGGCATAAGGAGCTCCATCGCAGTCTTTAACACTGGTAGCATGCCGCGACAGCGTGGACGTGAACCGTATGTGCAGTTGACGGACTTTGAGCGAGGGCGTATAGTGGGCATGCGGGAGGCCGGGTGGACGTACCACCGAATTGCTCAACACGTGGGGCGTGAGGTCTCCACAGTACATCCATGTTGTCGCCAGTGGTCGGCGGAAGGTGCACGTGCCCGTCGACCTGGGACCGGACCACAGCGACGCACGGATGCACGCCAAGACCGTAGGATCCTACGCAGTGCCGTAGGGGACCGCACCGCCACTTCCCAGCAAATTAGGGACACTGTTGCTCCTGGGGTATCGGCGAGGACCATTCGCAACCGTCTCCATGAAGCTGGGCTACGGTCCCGCACACCGTTAGGCCGTCTTCCGCTCACGCCCCAACATCGTGCAGCCCGCCTCCAGTGGTGTCGCGACAGGCGTGAATGGAGGGACGAATGGAGACGTGTCGTCTTCAGCGATGAGAGTCGCTTCTGCCTTGGTGCCAATGATGGTCGTATGCGTGTTTGGCGCCGTGCAGGTGAGCGCCACAATCAGGACTGCATACGACCGAGGCACACAGGGCCAACACCCGGCATCATGGTGTGGGGAGTGATCTCCTACACTGGCCGTACACCACTGGTGATCGTCGAGGGGACACTGAATAGTGCACGGTACATCCAAACCGTCATCGAACCCATCGTTCTACCATTCCTAGACCGGCAAGGGAACTTGCTGTTCCAACAGGACAATGCACGCCTGCATGTATCCCGTGCCACCCAACGTGCTCTAGAAGGTGTAAGTCAACTACCCTGGCCAGCAAGATCTCCGGATCTGTCCCCCATTGAGCATGTTTGGGACTGGATGAAGCGTCGTCTCACGCGGTCTGCACGTCCAGCACGAACGCTGGTCCAACTGAGGTGCCAGGTGGAAATGGCATAGCAAGCCGTTCCACAGGACTACATCCAGCATCTCTACGATCGTCTCCATGGGAGAATAGCAGCCTGCATTGCTGCAAAAGGTGGATATACACTGTACTAGTGCCGACATTGTGCATGCTCTGTTGCCTGTGTCTATGTGCCTGTGGTTCTGTCAGTGTGATCATGTGATGTATCTGACCCCAGGAATGTGTCAATAAAGTTTCCCCTTCCTGGGACAATGAATTCACGGTGTTCTTATTTCAATTTCCAGGAGTGTAACTTGATAAGTTCATCATTTGCCATCTGTTTTTCCTTAACTACCTCAGCTTGTTTCAACTTGAGAGTGGTATTTCCTTTCTCTTTGATTTCTTTATTTTGAACTTCTATCCTCTCAGAAAGACCATCATCTAATTTTTTAGTTTGGTCCTTTAAATATTTATCTATGACCATGCAAGTGTTTATTTCGAATTCTGACATCTTTTTAGACAGATCCTCAATATGCCCATTAGCCTTCAAGTAACTACTTTCACAGTTACAGATTTTATCTGAGAAATCACTATGCCTCTTTGAAATAGTTTCACATTTATTGTTCATCTCATTAATTTTCCCCATAAATTCAGTGTGTAGGTTTGTCATATCCTTGGAAACTTTTATTTCTAATTCACTAAAGTTAGTATTTAATTGTTCTTCCAACTCTACTTTTAAGTTATCAAATTTCTCTTTTAATTGTTTATTATCATGTTTAAGTTACTCAAACTTGCTGTCAAATTTTTCATTGAGTAAACCCATTTGGGTGTTGAATTTTTCAGTTTGGGAATCAAATTTGGTATCAAACTTATCATTTAAATGATTCACAGTTAACTGACACATACTCACCAGGAATTTAATAGTAACATCATCTTTAAGCTCTGTAACATTTGATGTAAGATTCACACTTTCTTGGTGTATCTTTGGTATTTATAGACTAATGTATATTACTATTTCTACTTGTACTCGGGTCTGCTTCTACTGTCACCTCCACTTCAATGGTATTACTATCACTTAAATTATGTGATTGCTGTCCTACATTTATAACGTTTGGGACTCTTTCACCAAGATTTTCCTCACTCAATTTATGCAATTGCTGGTCCATAATTGGTTCCCTAGTTACCTCCTCATGTGGATTATATTCACTTTCACTCCCCTCACCTGTCTCTTCTAAACTCTGTGTTGCATTATCTCGTGCTCTCCTTGTTCGGGTATAAATTTTTCCTAATATCTTTATATACAGTTAAAATATCAATATCAACTCAAAATATACTTTCACCAACTGTAGAACTGTTCTTTTATACCATGTCCATCCTACTCATACCTGCGAGTACCTCAAGTTAGCTGTGAGTACATATCCTTTCCAATGGTTTGAAGTTCGTGTATTGGGCCTGAAGTTGTTACTATATCCTTATCAAGCCCCATGTTGCAGCACCAAATATACCAATGCCTGTTCTTTAGACTTTTTCTTCTTTTTGTTTGTCCTGGCTTCTTGAGATCTCTTGTGAAGAGACACGATACAACGAGTTCTGTAGTGGTGTAGGACGATCAATGAAGTTACATACAGTTAATAATTTAACTTTTGAAACTGCCAGTTTATTGGCATTTATGAAAAGAAAAACACTCTCATGCGGTCAGCAAACTTCATGTAACATTTTGTGTGTGTAATGGGCCTTACTACATCGCAAATTATTCTAATGAATTAATTTAGCTGCTTTACAGTATTGCTTGGCAACATAATTAACAAGGTGATACGTGTCTCAATTAAAAATGGACCTTGATATTTTGAATAAACTTTCGGTTCATTTTTGTCAAAATCAGCACTTCTTTTAAAATTAATTTCCAACTTCATGCATTAAGTCCTAACACATTTGCAACTATTGTACATGATTTACTGGACAGCTCGATCATGCACTAGCATGTAACGTATTTCAAATTAAGCGTGCAGGTTTCAGTTTTCCCTAATGGCCTAAACGACTCTTTTGCAATAACATGAGGTGTCTGTCTCATGTAAGTTTAAATGAAACTCGATTTACTCTCCATTCAGGTCAAGATCACAAAATAAAATTCACCACAGAGGTCAGCAAACTGAACACATGCACTTTTAGCACTCTAAGTGATAACTTGTCTCAGAGTAAAAGCCACACATAAGTTCTCACTTTTTTATGCATACAAAATTCAAAACACCTTTATATTAAACAAATAAATTATGGCAAGTACTTACTAATTAAAACATTTCCCATTCTGAATAACCTTCAAGAACTTGTATTTCATAATCAATAAAATTTTATTGCCTGAGAGAAATTATTAGTTTGCTAAAATGGATTCAGATTACAGTCAACTCATGTCTGGACGATGATGTCATGATCAACACTTGCTTGGAATGAACGAAATACCTGTACTGAAAAATACTGTCCGTTGAGTAATTTACTGACTTTTATAACAAACTTGGTACTGCTTGCATCGCTACACCGGTATCTAGAGCCTGTTGCATATAATGCACAAAGAGGGCCAGCTGTGTCTCGCATGACTGCTGTTTCCTAAAACCATGCTGGTTTCTGCAGATGAGCTTCTCAGAGTCTAGAAAGGTCATTATGTCTGAACACAAAATATGTTCCATGATTGTACAACAAATCAATGTCAGTGAAATTGGCCAGTAATTATGTGCATCCAATTTTCTACCTTTTTTATAGATTACTATGACCTGGGCCTTCTTCCAGTCCCAAGGACTGGGCCATATATATATATATATATATATATATATATATATATATATATATATATATATATATATATATATATATATATATATATATAGTCTTTTTTTCTTGTTCCCATGATGTCATTGGGAATGTCATGGCCATTCATCTTAAAGGGTTTGCATCATATCTCCACAGCAGAACCCGATGAAACAGAATAAACTGCTTAACTACCAGCTACTCCAAACACAGTAAGATTTCTACTGCCATCCCAACTTGCAGATACAATGTGTCCACTCTTACCAGAACACATGCACACAAAAATAACTTTTACATGATCACAGTTGTATTTGCATTTCCTTTGTAATAAATATACTTGTTCATGTTTATTACATATGGAATGGCCCACAATGACTTATAAATCATTAATCATATGCATGTTTTCCCCTTACACCTCTGCCAGCCAGCCATTCTCTTACTATGGATATGAATCCTTGGGTAACAAATATTTGTTATCAATATTGATCACTGAACAGTTTTACAATATCTCTTTATTTTATACACTTTTTAGTCTTATGAGCAATTTTTCATTTAACCAGTCATATTCTTGCAGAACTCACGCTTTACTAGCCATATTCATTTCACTTTTGAAAATCGCTGAATGTGTGCTGCATCTCTGGCAAACCTGTGAATACAGGTTTTCATAAATGATCTCAGAAGGATTCTGCAGTGGAGGCTACTGAATATGGAAAAGAGGGAGGACAGCCAGTGTACACCAGGTGATGTAGAAACAAAAGAAAAGAAATACTAAGGATGTCAGAACCTAAAAAAGAAAGAAAATAGACCCAAAATGAAGATATTTGCCAATTCTACAAAATAAGTCTCATCAGCTTCTTCTCACCGGACCCCAGGCAATTGTATTAGGACCTTATTGCTGACACCTAGTCAAGAGGTTAACAACATGATGTAATAATCCCCTTCTCTGCCATAAACCAAACATTCAGGTTAAACCAATTCATTGGACTAAATTACCCAAACCTTCCATAAAAAATCCTATAAACCCAACCATGTCACTTATCATCTTCAATAAAAAAAATCTGGAAATTCCTCTGACACAAACTTTTATCAGACTAAATTCATGCATCCACTAGGAAGAGTATATGAAAATTTACTAAATTTACAAAACTGGGATATCGATTTGTATCACTTGTTATAGGGAAAACAACATTCATTGTTATGAGGCCAGTTTCCCCATCAGACACTTTCAGCATTTATGTGACAGACATCAAACCAGAGGAGTCACATATTTTGAGCAATTTTAAAATACAAATGTAACCCTATGTCATTAGTTACATATAATTATTTCATTGTGTATGCATTAGTTATTCTATCATGTTGCTCTAGTATAGACAGTTACAAGTAACTACAGTTTTAAACAAGTTAGGGAAAAGGGTAAGAGACTGTTATATGAAAATCTAAAGCTGAAGGAATATAACAGACAACTAGGTACATAGCAGGTGCCAGTCCACTAAATTCACACACAAAGCGAATTTGTCTGTTCCTTAGGACACTTATATTTTGATCATTTCTATGTTATTAAGACCTTTTTCTTTATCACTAGAAGGTCTATTAAAAAACAGCCTTCAGATGTGGAGTCCCTATAATTCTGATGGACTTCCATAATGAAGGAAAAATTTGCTTGTTTCTTTGTTTAGTTGTGAGCTAGGATGAAAAACTTAAACACCAGATTAGGTCAGCCAGAAAAATCTGCCATTGCTGAACCCTGCCTTGACATGGGACACAGCATGAACTATGGAGAGACAAGTATCCTCTTGCCCACTTCTGTGTGCTGGGACTTGACCATTAAAGAATTGGTCAAGTTTAGTATAACTAATGACTTAATTAAATATAATACAAGGAAACATACCACGTGGGAAAAAATATATCTAAAAACAAAGATGATGTGACTTACCAAACGAAAACACTGGCACGTCGATAGACACACAAACAAACACAAACATACACACAAAATTCAAGCTTTCACAACAAACTGTTGCCTCATCAGGAAAGAGGGAAGGAGAGGGAAAGACGAAAGGATGTGGGTTTTACGGGAGAGGGTAAGGAGTCATTCCAATTCCGGGAGTGGAAAGACTTACCTTAGGGGGAAAAAAGGACGGGTATACACTCGCACACACACACATATCCATCCACACATATACAGAAACAAGCAGATGTGTGGATGGATATGTGTGTGTGTGCGAGTGTATACCCGTTGTATACCCGTCCTTTTTTTCCCCCTAAGGTAAGTCTTTCCGCTCCCGGGATTGGAATGACTCCTTACCTTCTCCCTTAAAACCCACATCCTTTCGTCTTTCCCTCTCCTTCCCTCTTTCCTGATGAGGTAACAGTTTGTTGCAAAAGCTTGAATTTTGTGTGTATGTTTGTGTTTGTTTGTGTGTCTATCGACGTGCCAGCGTTTTCGTTTGGTAAGTCACATCATCTTTGTTTTTAGATATAATGACTTAATTAACATAGACATGGGATTTCAACTCAGAAAAGCACGGGAACCAGCACTAAAGTATCATTGGCCATGAACAATGAATATAATGAGTTAACACATATGGGGAATTAAAGCAAGGACCATAAGCCAGGCACCAATACCTGGCCCATGTGTGTACAACATGACCATGGCTCACAGCCACCTTTTTTCCATTCCATGCATGTAAAGACCGTGGCCCACTTCTTCAGCAGTAAACTCTGGATATTGAGGCCATCTACAACTCAACTATGATGACACTATAGCTGTGCCCCCTGCCGCCTGTACTTTTCTAGTAGGTCAGCACAGATTAGATTAGATTAATACTAGTTCCATGGGTCATGAATATGATATTTCGTAATGATATGGAATGAGTCAAATTTTCCAATACATGACATAATTAAGTTAATTTAACAACATAATTAAGTTAATATAACAACTTTTTTATTTTTTTGTTTTTTTTGTTAAAATTTTTTTGTTTGTTTTTTCTTTTCTTTTTTTTTCTTAATTTATATCTAAAAATTCCTCTATGGAGTAGAAGGAGTTGTCATTCAGAAATTCTTTTAATTTCTTCTTAAATACTTGTTGGTTATCCGTCAGACTTTTGATACTATTTGGTAAGTGACCAAAGACTTTAGTGGCAGTATAATTCACCCCTTTCTGTGAATTATACTGCCACTAAAGTCTTTGGTCACATTAATTGCCAAGCCCCAATAGCAGTGCACCAGTAGCTCCTGAAGATGGTGAGCAGCTTTTTCATGGAAATACTGTACAGATCATACAACACTGTCCAATGCTGATTCAAGCAATGACAGCATAATTTGAGAACATTTGTGCTAGTGAACTGACATTCTCTCTTAAACTTTCTGGTTACGTTTGGGGGTTCATCTGATGACTGATAGAAAGATCCAAAAATAAGTTTTATGCTTACTCTTTATGCTGACTCTTCCCCATACAATCTCCCATGCAGCTTTAATTTCTATCTCATTGGTTTTGAGTCTTTTGTCTACTGTGACACACCACCTCCATTTCTGCTACCCTGTCATTTTTGACAAACTTAGATTCATCCCGCACTCTCACTGCTACCAGTTTTGGGTTTTAACTATATTTCTGTACCTAGTATCACATGGAACCAATGGCCTTGCTGCTGTGGTTACTCCAGTTCCCATCAGATCACTGAAATTAAGCACTGTCAGGTTGGGCTAGCACTTGAATGAATAACCATCGGGTATACTGAGCGCTGTTGCCAAGCAGGATACACTCAGCCCTTGTGAGGCAAATTGAGGAGCTAATTGATTGAGAAGTAGCGGCTCCAGTCTCATAAACCAACAAACAGCTGGGAGAGCAGTGTGCTGACCACATGCCCCTCCATATCTGCATCCAGTGATGCCTGTGGGCTGAGGATGACATGGCAGCCGGTCTGTAACTTTGGGCCTTCATGGCCTGTTCGGATGGAGTTTAGTTTAGTTTAGTAGCACATGAGCTCCACTAAAGGGGTGCTTCAAATAGTAGCACTTTGTTGCAAATGCTTCAACAGTTGATTGCTACAATTTTAACTGTCTCTTCCACATGAGTGGTGGTGGTGGTGGTGGTGGGGGGTGGGGGTTGGGGGGGTGGGGTGGGGGGTGGGGGGAGAGGATGACATGTTTCTCTTGACCTTACATCTATTTCTTCCCTGATTAGATGACTGGATGGAGACTCACTTAATCTAAAATCCCTATGTGTGCTCCACCACAAACAGTCAGCTACTTGTTCAGCAGTTTAAAAGGACCCTACAGGTCTCAATCGTACAGGAAGTCCCAGCCTACTTTTTCATATAACCTCTGAAGTCTCTGTTTCATGCCTTCCATTTGACTCTGAAGACAATGCTGCAGATTTTGAACTATGTTGAAATTTGTGAGCAAGGTTGGTCTTCTCTGACCGTCACTAGAATGATGCAAGTGTGACCCCAGAGCCCATATTACAGGCAACATTCATTCCATCATGTGATTCACAGTAAAATAATTGTGTTTGTCAATCAAACAAAGTTATTGTTAATCAATAAGCAATATTCTGAGCAAATAGTAGAATATACCAGTAGATGTTAAGTGTTTTATAAAATATATTACTGTTCTATAGTGAATCTTCACTGTGCGTCAGAGTCTGCACTGATTTGTAGCAGGCATACTTCTGTTAAAACATTTATTGTACCAAATAAGTATATTGTAAATACCTAACTTTCCATGTATTACACCATAATGAGCAAACAATGGAAAATCCGGGATAGAATGTACCAATATTATGAAAAGGAAAGTTGCTACTCACCATATAGTGGAAATGCTGAGTCACAGATAGGCACAACAAAATGACTGTCACAAATAAAGCTTTCAGCTAGTAAGCCTTCATCAACAATAGATGACAGGCACACACACACACACACACACACACACACACACACACACACACAACTGCAGTTGTTGTTTATGCCTATCTGTGACTCAGCATCTCTGCTATATGGTGAATAACAACTTTCCTTTTGATAATATTGTTACACCATAATAAGCCATAGACTTAAGAGAAATTGTGCTGCTGTGCCTGTCTGGTATGCTTACTCCACAATTTAGGTTTATTCTAATGGTATTATTATGTAGCAGTCATGAAATATGGAAATTATTACCCAAAAAAGAACTGTTTATAATTTCAGTTTGTAATTCCACTATGTTGCTTAAAATGTCTTTTAATGACTCATTACGAATATCAGTCACATGTATGTTAATGGATGTAAAAGTGGCGGTTATTTGCTATCCTTCAACAGTACTTTTTTTTGTAGTTGATTTAGGCTTAATGAGATAATTTTCGAACAAGTTGTGTATTAATATGTATCTGGACCACCCAACAAGAAATGAAGTGTCTCACTCATGTGTCTTTGAATGCAGTAACGGTTGTTGTATAAGAGCACTTGAAGCATGTGACCATCCTAACTTTTGACACCTTGTGGATTTGAATGCTGTTAAATGTAATGTAGATTCAGTAATCTGAAATGCATAGCACTAAATGTACTGCACTATGCTACACTGCTACTCTGCTAGACTCCATGAAACTTGGCACCAGGGTCATGAGCACACCTTTGGTTGTGCATATTTTAAGGAACTTTCGAAGATGTACAAGTGGTTTGATGTAATTGCCTTACCAATCAAATACATATGGATTTAATAAAAAATGTGCACAGTTTACAGCATGCACAGCTAGCCCTTACCACTCAACTACAAGTTAACGTTAATGCCACCAGATGTCAGCACACTGCAGCAGTAAAGTATAGTGTGCCCCAAGGGTCAGTTTTGGGTCCTTTATTGTTCATGCTATATGTTAATGAACTACTCACAGAACACAACAGCAAGATACTTAACTATGCAGATGACACAACCGTTGTTAACTGGGGAACCAACAAGAATGATTTGGCCCAAAATTGTTCTGATGTCTCATTTGGATTAAAGAATTACTTCCAAAACAATCACGTAACTTTAAACATCAATAAAACAAATCTAATGGAATTTCAAATACACCACAAACAAGATGAAATGCAATGGAGTGTTGTGTCTGATGATGGTTCAGAAATAAAATTGAAAGATAAAACTTCCTTCCTTGGCATAATGTTAGATCAGCATCTCTCTTGGGAGCATCATATCAATTTCTTATGCCAAAAACTTAGCAAATCAGTTTATGCAATGTGGACAATGTCACAATTTATTAAATATGAGCAAATGAATATAATCTACTATGCTTTAGTGTTTCCATACCTCACATATGGAACTGAAGTATGGGGATGTGCTGCTGCCAAGTATGTAAATAGGGAATTCATCCTTGAAAAAAAGGCAGTTAGGATCATGTGTAAGCTTAGATATAATGAGTCTTGCAAAGCAATTTTTAAAATTAAGAAACTACTAACACTCCCGTCACTATATATTTTTAAAATTGTTCAGGTGATGCTAAAATACAAGCAGTACAATCATCTAAATAGAGAAGTGCACATGTACAATACTAGGAGGGACGGTGATTATCACCTGGAAAGAAAAAAAGTGCACACAAGAGCCCCTATTACATGGGGATCAAATTTTATAACAAATTTCCAAAAAAATTAAAAAGCTTAAGTGGAAGCTGCCTTGAAATTGCATTGAAGGAGTTCCTCAGCAATAAGTGTTTTTATAGTAATAAGGAATTCATCTCAGAGGAGTAGAATACTTTCATTTGTATAAATAGTATTTACACGTACAAAAAAAAGTAGCAACATAATTTTTTATCTGTTAGACCTATTTTGTATAATTGTTTCCCACAATGTTATAAGGGGAAATGATCAATATGTAAACTATCCAAAACAAATCCTTGTATTTGTCCATGGAGAATAAATAAATAAATAAAATTTTATACCCATTACCTTGGCATAAATCCCTCTAGCAGCATCACACTCCTCAGCTATGCCAATTCACTCATTGAGTAGTAAAATTAGATTAGACATCAGTATGTGTTATAGTTATATTTACAGAAAACCTCATTTTGTGGGATTCTGAATGAGATGTAGTTCATTAAGTTTTGGATTTCATCATACAGTTATCCATTTGAGGCACTGAGAACCATAAAGAACATATTCATCAATTGTGAGACTGTAGCATTTATTCATGCTTCTGATATCTGACTGTAGCATTTATTCATTCTTCTGATATCTGTTGATCTTATGGTGGATGAGGTTTATATATGCAGCAGGCCCACATTGTATTTGTCAATATTCACAAAAATCTGTCTCACTGGTTCCCCTGATATTAATTTAAATGTGGCATCAAAGACAGCACGCTGGCCCTTAAGGTTCTCAGCACCTCATTTATATTGTAGTCTGAGCATGCTGGTAGACATAACAATGAAAACAATCAACTATTGATAAAATTATTTAATTGGATAGATAAAAAAATCTACTCACCAAGTGACAGTGGATCACACACACATAAAAGACTGTTGTTATTGGCAAGTTTTCGGAGCCAGTGGCTCCTTCTTCAAGCAGAAGGGTTGAAGGGGAAGCGAGAAGGGTGAAGGAAAAGGACTGGAGAGGACTAAGAAAAGGGGTAGATTTTAGGAAAGTCACCCAGAACCATGGATCAGGGGAGATTTACCATACGGGATGAGAAGGAAAGACTGATTGTTGGGGACTGCAGCGGATCAAATTTGAAAAACTGAGAGTTTAAGGTGGAAGACAGGGTAATTAGGAAGATGGAGATTATTACTAAAACATCATGCACAAGTTAATAAGAGTGAGGAGCTAAGTGCATTCTATGTAACAGATCTGGGAGAGGGTGGTGAAAAATAGATGGGAAAGACAATGCAAGATGTAGGAAATTACAACAGGGTGAAGCAAAGAGTAGTTACAGTGAAGAAAAGCTGAGACAGAAGAAATTAATGTAAATTAAGGATAGGTGGGTTGTGAGAACCAAGGACATGTTGTAGTGGTAGTTCGCACCTGTGGAGTTCTGAGAAATTGGTGTCTGGGGGAAGAATACAGATGGCGCATGCTGTGAAACAGGTGCCATCTGTTTTCTAGCTTCCATGTGAACCCATTCATTTATTTGTCTATATCACCAAGATTACTCAGCACTTTGACCCAACATCTTATCTAATACTGATTTCCATGCTCATAGATCGGTTCAGTTTCATTTTCATTTTTATTTGCATATAACAATTCCATTGTTATTTACGAATTTGCATACAACAATTTACGGTTCACTACACTGCTAGGCCTTCTCCTGATTGTCTGTCACCAATTCATTCACAAATTTGACAGGTATTTTCTTTTCCACCATTCACTTATCCAAATTAGAATTATATATTGATATATATCAATGGGAACAGGTGAAAGTGTGTGCCCCAACCGGGACTCGAACCCGAGATCTCCTGCTTACATGGCAGACGCTCTATCCATCTGTGCCACCGAGGGCACAGAGGATGGTGTAACTGCAGGGACTATCTCGCACACGCTTCCCACGGACCCACATTCTCACCTTATATGTTCACACACTACTTTCGTAGAGTCCCTACCCAACACACTCATTACTTGTGGAAGACATTCTTACCAAGTCCAGTAAGAGTTCAGGTAGTTTGTGTGCATCTGCACAGAAGAGGAAGCTCATGGCCGGTACTGCCAGAACTATATACTTACATGGATATGTTGTCTGTTCTTTTGGACATGTCCGAAAGAACAGACACCATATCCATATTCTGGCAATACCGACTGCAGTTCATCAATGGTGCCTGTCCTTCCAGACATGTCCGAAAGAACAGAGACAATATCCATATAAGTAAATTCACTTATCTTGTCTATACATAATTCTTTCATGTTTTTATGTGTTTGTTTTTCAGAAAATCACTTTGATCGACTTTTATTGCCATCTCTTACTTCACTGTAATTGCCAAGCTAAGTAGTTTACATTTTCTCCTATGACTTTTGCTTTCTGTTTACCCAGTTTCTAAAATTCGACCTTTTTCTTGACTTTCTGTATCGATTTTTCCTTTTTAACATTTTCCGTATCAATATAGATCTCTCAGTCATTACCTCTTATTAACGATTTCCGTACGAATTTTTATGATTTTTCCGACCTTTTTCATTGCTTTTCTTCTGTTTTTCTATCCTTTCCACCCTATTCTTACTTATTTTTTTGACTCTCTCACGATTTTCAACTCTCCAATCTCTCCTGTCTTACCATGAAGAATCCCCATATCATATTACATCCATTCCTTTCAAAAACATGCCTTTGCACTACCAAAACTAAGGTCCCACATTCTCATCACTTAACACTTCTGGTCCATACATAAAACTCTCCCCTGAAGTTTCGCCTTTGACTGTGGAAGGCAGCCTCCGAGGACAAGCGGTGAACTGCAACAAGAGCGCTATATGGATAAGCCATCCAGAGGGCGCCGCCGTCAATCATGTGATGTTGGTTGTACTATAATCTCTGATATCGCCAACTTTCTTAATTGAAATTAATCGATTGTCACACTGTTGCTGCAATGTTAACATCCATATCTTATCCAGTTTAATGCCTTCATCTTTTCTATTAAAATTATTGCAGTGTTTGGCAATCTCAACAGCCTCTTTGTGCATTCACGCGTAATAATGTGACATCTTTGCTATGACGGTCATCTCACTAAACTTCACTTCATGATCACCTCCCTGAAACACATGATCCGCTACAGCTGATTTATCAATATGTCCTTTTATGTTGACCCAGGCGGGTGTTGATGCTTCTTTTTGTTGTGCCTATATAGACCTTTCCACAACTGCATGGACACCTGGTATAGCTAGAGGATGTTGTTTATCTTTTGTGGATCTTAAACATTCTTTTATTTTTGTGGTGGGTCTGAAAACAGTTTCCACATCGTACTTGCTTAAAATTTTTCCATTGCGATCAGATAAATGGTAAGAATGCTTTCCCCTTGAGTTGGTGTCAATCCTCGTCCGTCCTGGTTGTCAGTCTAGGGCGTAGTGCATGATTTTATCAATATGTCCTTTTATATTGACCCAGGCGGGTGTTGATGCTTCTTTTTGTTGTGCCTATATAGACCTTTCCACAACTGCATGGACACCTGGTATAGCTAGAGGATGTTGTTTATCTTTTGTGGATCTTAAACATTCTTTTATTTTTGTGGTGGGTCTGAAAACAGTTTCCACATCGTACTTGCTTAAAATTTTTCCATTGCGATCAGATAAATGGTAAGAATGCTTTCCCCTTGAGTTGGTGTCAATCCTCGTCCGTCCTGGTTGTCAGTCTAGGGCGTAGTGCATGATCTATCTCTCTGCTGGAATACCCATTCTTCTTGAGGGTCACTCTAAGGTGTTCAATCTCAGCTGGTTCACATATTTTGTGTGCCCTGTCTATTAATGTTTTAATCACCCCTCTTTTATGTCTTAGGTGGTGGTTAGAATCTTTCTGCAGATAGCGAACAGTGTGTGTGTCTTTTCTGAAAAACTTATGACCCAATGGTCCATCCTCTCAATTGATTACAGTCACATCTAAGAAGTTCAGGTGACCATCGATTTCCTTTTCTATAGTGAATTGAATTCGTGGATTAATACTATTCAGATGTAACAGGAAGGCATCCAGTTCCTCTTCCCCATGGGTCCATATAACAAATGTATCATCTACATAACAATACCATCTCTCTGGTCTTTTTCTAGCTGTTTGCAGTGCACGTTGTTCAAAGTTCTCCATGAAAAAGTTAGCGACAACTGGACTAAGAGGACTTCCGATAGCCACCTCATCAATCTGTTCATAAAAAACATTATTATACTGAAAATAAGTTGTTGTACAGCAATGTATTAATAATGCAAAAATATCATTAGGAACAATGTCCGCTATACATGTGATTGCTTTGTTCACTGGGATCATGGAAAACAATGACACCACATCAAAATTGACCAGGATATCATTAGTGCCCACACTAATTTCCTTAATAATATTGATGAAATGATATGAATTTTTGACATGACTGTCAGTTCCACCAACATGAGGTTTCAGCAGCGAGGCAAGGTGTCCAGCTAATTCATGGGTGGGAGATCCTATCGCGCTAACTATAGGTCTCAAAGGTACCAGCGGTTTATGGACCTTGGGTAATCCATAGAGTCTGGGTGAGTAAGCTTCTGATTTAAAGAGTTGCTTCTTGTCAACTGAAGAGAGGGAAGACACTTTTACCAATTGATTGGTCATTTTTAAAATCTTTGATGTCGGATCCTTCTGAAGTTGTTTGTAATTGTTGGGATCCAAAATGTCCATGATTTTTTCCTGATAATCTTCACTCTGCATTACGACAGTTGTGTTGCCCTTATCTGCAGAAAGCACGATGATGTTTTCATCTGCGTTGATGTCCCTCAGTGCTTTCCTTTGGACCTGTGATAGATTACTATTAGGTGGCTTACATGTGCGCAAAATTCTAGCTGTTTCCATTCTCATAACATCAGCGAGCTGCTGTGACAGCCTCAACATTAGCAACAATATCTTCCGTGGGAATCATTCGGCTCATCACTGCAAAATTTCCAACCTTAGCAAGTACTGAAACTTCATCTACAGTCAAGACTTTGTCTGACAGGTTAATAACTGTCTGAGAATTATCCTCTCTTGTGCCTCCCAACATGTTCTTCTGTAAGCTATCAAACTTCCTCTTTTGTCTAATCAATGATATTTCTGCACTTACTTCCATAGTTCTAAATGTAAAGTTATCAATCTTATTCCAATCGTCATACTGCAAGGTATTACTAATGAGAATATGAAGTTGAAATAGCTTACTGTTGGTTTCCACCAGTGCTCACTGTGTCTGGTGAATCCTCTCTCATAACATTCCTGATTCCATCGGCTGCAAACTCGATGAGCTTGTGCTGAGCGGAACGTCCTCTTCACTTGCAGAAATTTCAGAACAGTTGACGTGTCCCTGCAGCATAACAGGAAGGTGAGCGAACGCAGTTGTTGTGACTTCTTCTTGCGCATGCTCTTGAACTGTCAAACCGATGCTGACATATCCTCCCCATACAGGCGTCTGATCATAGAATGAAGGCTTTCACGGCAGGTGTTGTCATCACTTAACACTCCCGAGCTGAGATGCCGTGGTGCATACCATGAAAATAACAGAATGTTTAAGATCCACAAAAGATAAACAACATCCTCTAGCTACACCAGGTGTCTATAAAATTCCATGCAGTTGTTGAAAGGTCTATATAGGCACAACAAAAAGAAGTCTCAACACCTGTCTGGGTGAACATAAAAGGAACTGCCACCTTGGACATATTGATAAATCAGCTGTAGCGGATCATGTGTTTCGGGAAGGTGATCATGAAATGAAGTTTAGTGAGATGACTGTCATAGCAAAGATTTCACATTATTATGCATGAATGTACAGAGAGGCTGTTGAGATTGCCAAACACTGCAATAATTGTAATAGAAAAGATGAAGGCATTAAACTGGATAAGATATGGATGTTAACATTGCAGCAACAGTGTGACAATCAATTAATTTCAATTAAGAAAGTTGGTGATATCAGAGATTATAGCACAACCAACATCACGTGATTGACGGCGGCGCCCTCTGGATGGCTTATCCATATAGCGCTCTTGTTGCAGTTCACCGCTTGTCCTCGGAGGCTGCCTTCCACAGTCAAAGGCGAAACGTCAGGGGAGAATTTTATGTATGGACCATGGCATCTCAGCCCGGAAGTGTTAAGTGATGACAACACCTGCCATGAAAGCCTTCATTCTATGGTCCCACATTCTGTTTCTTGAAACCCACTTGTTCCTTGGAGTTACTCCAAAAGTCCTAACACTGAAGGTCCCCATTTCTAGATGCAATCCTATCCTACTCTAAGATCTTCTACAGTTTCCAATATAGCAATCTCTTGCTCTTACCCAGCTTATCTGTGACCTATATGCCTCATCAGCAATTTTCCACTCTACCAGACTTCTCTCCTACAAAATACTGCAGTTATTTGACCCTCATGTTTCCTAGAATCATATCATCTGCCAAGCCAACTTCAAACTGCAACAACATGCCAGCCTTCACCTCAAAAATCTATCCCACCTTCTCTTAAACTACCTTTTAAGTGTTATTTCCCTTCCTGTCCTTCTGCAGCTCCCTAAGCAGCCACACCATCAACCTCCACTCCTCTCCTACAAACCGAGTTTGGCCAACCTCCTTAACATTCCACAGCCTTCATCACTGCCTCCCAGACCAAGAATAACCCATAATACCAAGAAAGTCACAACTGTATGGTGTCCTTAACATCTCATCTAAAGCACTCTCCCATCTTGGAATTATTTGATTTTTCTAAGGGCCCCACTTCCAGCCCTAAACCTCCATTTGATCATACTGCTTTGGTGAAGGACCTCCTTTCCTTCACATGTAATATCCATTGGAAATATCGCTGTGCAGCCAAACCCCAAAACCTTTCCAACCTGACATTGAACCCGGCCTTGAACAGTTCACAACACGATCTCAACTTTATCCACCACCACTACCTCAGAATCATCCCTTAGAAGCCTTGCAAGAATCCTCACGTCCAACATTGCTTCACAATCCTTCCTCAGGCCCCTACAACATGACCCTAACCTGTCCTCTGCAGAATTCCAGGCTCTACGTTCCCTTAAAGCTGATGACTCCATCTTTATCCTCCCAGCAGACAAAGGATCTACCACTGTAGTACTTGACCAAAAGGAGTATGTTAGTGAAGGCCTACGCCAGTTGTCTGACACCTCCACTTACAGCATCTGCCATCAAGATCGCATCCCTGTGATTCAAACTGACTTGCAGTCCCTCCTTAAAACCTCAGGGCTCTCACAAGGACTAACACCTCAATCCATAGAACTTCTCACCTCACCCAAACCATGCACCCCCACCTTTTAGCTTCTTCCTAAGCTCCACAAATCCAATCATCCTGGTCATCCCATACTTGCTGGCTTCAAAGCACCCACCAAATGTATATCTGCCTTAGTTGATCAACACCTGCAACCCATAGTACAAGAACTCCCAAAGATACCAAGCATTTCCTAGGTTGTCTGAAATCTGTGACCAGCCCACTCCCACCACACACCTTGCTTGCCACCATTGATGCCACATCCCTCTGTACCAACATTCCCATGTATATGACCCGTCTGCTGCTGAACATTTCCTCTGTCAGCACCCACCTGATTCCAAACCTATGACATCCTTCCTACTCACCTTAATCAACTTCATACTTGCCAACAACTACTTCACCTTTGAGGGGCAGACATACAAACAGATCAAGGGTATGGCCATGGGAACTAGAATGGCTCCTTCCTGTGCCAACCTTTTCATGGGTTGCGTGGAAGGGACTTTCCTGGGATCCATTAGTGTTCAGTCTCTGGTTTGGTTGAGATACATTGATGACATCTTTACCATATGGACTCATGGTGAAGTCGACCTGCTAAGATTTCTGGAATCTCTGAATATCCTCTCCCAATTAAATTTCACATGGTCCTATTCTGAATCCCATGCCACTTCCCTTGATGTTGATCTTGTCCTCACCATAGGCCAGTTACACACATCCATCTGCATTAAACCTACCAACAAACAACAGTACTTACATTTTGACAGTTGCCATCCTTTCCATGTTAAACATTCCCTTCCATACAGCCTTACCATCTGAGGCAAACATATTTATTCAGTTGCAGACTCCTTACAGCAATACATCACCATTTTTACCTTTGCCTTCACCGCATATAATTACATGGGCATAATTACACTGCATATAATTACACGGGCCATCATGTCCAATCCTGGTACTGCTGATCCCTCCACAAAACAACTTTGCAGCACTCCATTGGTGACTCAGTATTATCCTGATCTGGAACGTGTTAATCAGCTACATCAACAGTGCCATGATTTCTAAAATCATGCCCTGAAATGAGATCCATTCTGTCTGAAATTTTTCCCACCACACCTGGAATAGCTTTCCATCACCCTCACAATCGCTGCAATATTCTTGTCAGACCCTATGCTCCTTCTGCACCCATCTCCCTACTCTATGGCTCCTACCCCTGTGACCGTCCCTCTTTCAAGACTTGCCCTATGCACCCTGCTACCACCACCTATAATAGCCCTGTAACTGGTGAAACATATACTATCAAAGGGAGAGCCACCTGCAAAATGACACATGTCATATACCAGCTTTTATGTAAACACTGTTCAGCCTTCTACATTGGCATGACTACCATCAAGTTATCAATTAGGGTGAAAGGATGTAGGTAGGGAGTATATACAGGCAACTCCCAATATCATGTTGCAAAGCATGCTCTACAACATGACAATCATGACCTCGGCAGCTGTTTCACTACATTTGCCATCTGGTTTCTTCCCCTAGACACCAGTTTCTCAGAACTCCGCAGGTTGGAACTAGCACTACAACATATCCTTGCTACTCACCACCCACCTGGCCTGAATTTATATTAATTTCTTTTGTCTCATATTTTCTTCACTGTAACTATTCTTTGCTTCACTCCGTTTTAATTTCCTACATATTTCATTGTCTTTCTCGTCTATTTTTCACTGCCCCCTCCTACCTCTGTTACCTACAATGCACTTAGCTTCTCACTCTTATTAACTCATGCACAGTGCTTTAGTAGTGATTTCTGTCTTGCATGTTACCCTGTCTTCCACCTTTAAGCTCTCAGGTTTCCAAATCTGGTCCGCTGCAGTCCCCAACAATCAGTCTTCCCTTCTCATCTCGTATGATAAGTCTCCCCTGATCCATGGTTCTGGGTGACTTTCCCAAAATCTACCCCTTTTCCTAGACCTGTCCAGTCCTTTTCTTTCACTCTTCTTCCTTCTGCTTCAACCCTTATGCCTGAAGAAGGAGCCACTGGCTTCAAAAGCTTTCCAATCACAACAGTCTTTTACGTGTGTGTGTTCTGCGCTGCTTGGTGAGTAGATTTATCTATCTAATTAAATAGTCATGTTGGTAGACAGTACTACTTGAATTTAATCATTTCCACATTTGGCAGTTTGTGTTTGGAGTTGGTTCTTCACAGTGCAGGAATCGGCTTTCATGTATGGTGTCAACCTGAACTCCACTGAATCCATTTTAAGTGCTAATGGGAAAAAAATTACCAGGAAATGTTAGCTGCAATGCAGTTACGGTCTGCACAACTGCAAGCAATCATTTAACAAAGAAATGTATAATAAGCATAAGTTGTTGCAATGTAAGAATGTAATGTTTGATTTTTGTCCTGGAAGCTAATTCATTAAATAATATGTATTTTGAGGATCTTGTACATTTGTCTGAAAAAATAAAAAAAGCATGAAAACTCCCACTTATACAAAAATGTGAAACGGAGAGTAGCTTAAACTTAAACATTATTTTGTTGTTGCCATAAACTGTATTTAACTATGTACAAAATAACAAAATTCCACAAAAACAGTTTTTTCTTTTTTGAGACAAGTTGTGCATATTATTATTATTATTATTATTTTATTGTTATTGTTATTATTGTTGGTGGCAGTGGCTGTAGTTTAAATATACTGATAAGCATTACTGTTATAGAGCAGATGCTGTTAAAGGGGTAAAACTCTCACAGTTATCTGACACTAAAAATTTGTGAACACCCAAAATGCATATTAACGAGCCACCACTGTTTGAAATTACCTGATTATAAAGATTACAATAGGTGTAACACAGTCAGCCTACTCCAGTTAATGTCTAATGTCAGAGATGTACATGTTCAGATATATTTAATGTGTGGCTGTTGGCTACTAAATGTGAGTTACTGAGTTGTGAGTTGAATCTGAGGCTGTATATCATTTTATGCTGGTGTAACATGCTGTAATTTCCCACAGTTCTGAAGATGCTTGCATGTGATGAGTGAAACTAGTCAATAATGGAATGTTGTATAAAACTGGTGGCTGCTCTAAAATATTAATTTTACTGTTATGTTAAATTTCTGTGCAGTTGAGCTATCAAAATATTATTAAAGAACAGAGTAATTAAAATTGTAGCATGATCAGAACCTAGCAACTAAAACCATAAATGATTACTAAAAATGTTTGTTATTAAGAAACAGAAGTTTTCATGTAGTACTTACCATATAGCATAAGCAACTTGACTTGCTGTGATACCCCAAACAGCCTTCCGTCGTGAAATGGTATACCAGTTAGATGTTATAAACATTTCACTAAATACACTCACACTGCTAACTGTATGGAGGCCATGGTTTAACCAAACAGAAAAACACTGATCCAAAATTTTAGGAAATACCAGTTCACGGTCTATTAAATATATACTCCAAAATACCAATGATATAGCCTGTGTAAGAAGAAATGATTGTATAAAAAAGTGTCTCACTTCTACCTACTCACATCAGAAGATGTTTTGCATTCATCCCAGTTCCCAGAACTCCTGAAGATTGATGTTGACTGTGGATATTGTATCACAGACACAGTCCCTTTGACTGTTCAGAGATGTCACTAAACCTGCTGAAGATGTAAACAACCATGCATAAGCAGTGCCTATTAGACGGAGGTGTTCCGACAGCCGATCAGTTCCAGTCATTCCACCTGGAAGGAGGTACATGGCTCGTGTTGTCTGTAGTTCAACCATGCCTAGATGGTCAATACCACAGTTTGATCATGTCCACATTGTTACTTTATGCCAGGAAGGGCTCTAAACAAGGGAAGTGTCCAGGCGTCTTGGAGTGAACCAAGCGAAGTTGTTTGGACACGGAGGAGATACAGAGAGACAAGAACTGTCAGTGACATGCCTCGCTCAGGCTGCCCAAGGGCTACTACTGCATTGGATGACAGCTATCTATGGATTATGGCTCAGAGGAACCTGACAGCAATGCCACCATGTTGAATAATACTTTTCGTGCAGCCACAGGACATTGTGTTATGATTCAAACTGTGCATAATAGACTGCATGATGCACAACTTCAGATGGACACAAGACCATGGTGAATGGACCACTCAGAATGGCATCACAGTCTCTTCACTGATGAGTGTCACATATGCCTTCAACCAGGCAATTGCCAGAGACGTGTTTGGAAGCAACCTGGTTAGGCTGAACACCTTGAGTACAGTGTTGTCCAGCAAATGCAGCAACGTGGAGGTTTACTGCTTTTTTGGGGTGGCATTATGTGGGGCCAATGTATGCCGCTGGTGGTCATGGAAGGTGCCGTAATGGCTGTATGATAAGTAAATGCCTCCCTCCGACCGATAGTGCAACCATGTCGGCAGCACACTGGCGAGGCATTTGTCTTCATGGCCAATGATTCACACCCCCATCATGCACATATTGTGAATGACTTCCTTCAGGATAATGACATCACTGAACTACAGTGGCCATCATGTTCTCCAGACATGAACACTATAAACATGCCTGGGATAAATTGAAAAGGGCTGTTTATGGACGACATGACCCACCAACCATTTTGAGGGAGCTACACCGAATCACCATTGAGGAGTGGGACAATCTGGACCAACAGTGCCTTGATGAACTTGTGGCCAGTATGCCACAATGAATACAGGCATGCATCAATGCAAGAAGCTGTGCTACTGGGCATTAGAGTTACAGATGTTTACAGCAATCTGGACCACCACCTCTGAAGGTCTCACTATATGGTGGTACAACATGCAATGTGTGGTTTTCATGAGCATTAAAAAGGGCAGAAATGATGTTTATGTTAATTTCTATTCAAATTTGCTGTACAGGTTCTGGAACTCTCGGAACCGAGGTGATGCAAAACTTTTTTTGATGTGTGTATCTGCAGTTGTGTATAGGACTACTATATCTCTCAAAAGTGACATAGTTTTCCCATCATTGTTATGTAACCTTAAAATATTCATTGAATAACATATTTTTATGTCAGTCACTTATCTCATAGGATAATGTAAAGTTCTCCAGAAAGTTCTTCCTACAGTTGATACGAGGGCAAACAAACACTGAGGTTAGCGTCTGTATAATCAAGTTTAATGTAGTTCCTGCTCAAGATGATTGAAGAAAATATTTAAAGCCAAAGTATCAACATTTTCAGCATACAATAATTAAGTAAGAACTTATTCAGTTGTTGAATTTAAAGAGATATGATTTATAGCAACTGATCTGCACCATTTTCAAAAGGAAAGTTAACCAAATTTATCTTCACTCCTTTCCTGCACCAGGCTAATAATATAACTCAAGTAACACTATGCCTAAATAAAATTCATGACTTAATACCAGAATTTCTGCTTTGATGCTTGGGTTAGTCCGTTCATGAACCATGGACCTTGCCATAGTGGGGTAACTTAACATGACTCAGTGACACAGGAAGACCAAACTAACATATGGTTCCTTAAGAGAGGCAGCAGCTCTTCCAGTAGTTGCAGGGACAATCATCTGTATGACTGACTTATCTGTCCTAATAACATTAGTCAACATGACTTTGTTACATTGTAGTGTGAACTGCTGGAAGAAAGGGAAAATTACAGCTTTGTATTCCCAGAGACATGCAGTTTAACTATATGGATCAATGGTGATGGCATCTTCTTGAGTAAAATGTTCCAAAAGTAAAACACTCCCCAATTCGAAACTCTGGGAGGATCTTGTCATTAGGAAAAATTCTGATGTTCTATGGGTCAGGACCTGGACTGCTAGATTCTTAATCAGTTAGATACATTATTGAATCTAAAAAGGGAATGTGATAAGTTGAAGTTAGATGTAGTGACAATTATTGTAGTGCAGTGGCAGGAAGAACAGAACTTCTGGTCCATTGAGTACAGTGGTTTCAGTGTATAATCAGATATGGGTAATGCATAAGTAGGACTAATCATAAATAAGAACATATGACCATGAATGAACTACTGTGAAAGGGAAAGTGAAGACATTGTCATATCTAAGAGAGATAAAAAGCCAAAGCCCACTACAATAGTACAAATATATATGCCCACTGTCTCAGCAGCTGATGAAGAGGTAAAAATAATGCATGATGAGATAAAAGAAATCTATCAATTGGAATGTGATGGAGGGCTTTAATTAAATAGTAAGAAAAGGAATTATTCATCATTTGTCTTTACAGCTCTTTCAGTAGCCATGTTGCAGACAGAATTGCTTGACATCAGGCTCACCTGTTAATCAAACAACTGTTTATACATATACATAAGCCCAAACATATTCAGCACCTTTGTATAAAACAAAATTACATTTATAGATAAAGTGACTTGTCAACTCACCAGCCAAACTCAGAGTAATGACATTTAATTGTGGATGACAAGCTACCAACATCCAATAATGTATAAAGGGTCCTATGTAACCAAATAATGTGGAAAAAATAGAGTGAATGACAACAAAGAAAAACTGTTTTGAGGCCTAATTTCATTATAAAAATTATTACTTAAAATTGTTTACGTTTTACACAACTGAATAAACAAAACATACTGAAGCAGGCACAAAGGTGCTGAAACAAATTTGAGTTTATCTAAAAAAAAAAAAAAAAACAGTTGCTTAGATAACAGGCAGACCTTACATCCAAAACTTTTGGGAAAGATAGAGAAGGAAAAATAGAAGGAGAGCATGGACTGGGGAAAAGCAATGAAAGAGTAAGCCACCAGATAAAAGTTTCATCTGAACACAATTTAATGATTATAAAGACTTGAATTAAGGCTCATGAAAGAAGGTTGTACACAGGTAAGAGACTGGGAGACATCACAAGATTTCAGATAGGTCATATACGATAATGATAGGACAGCGATTTGGAAACCTGATTCTACTGTGTTATTCTTGTGTTTTGTAGCATGGGAGTTTTCATTACCTGTAACAAAAAAATATTAATGGATAAATGTACTGGGATGTGAGTGTAAAAATTCCAAGATCCTTAAAGAAACCTCTGGAAGATAAGTGGTTCTGTACTTTAAACACTGTAATGAAAAAATGATATTTTCACCAAGTTGTCAATTGCTAGTAAGCTACAGAATCACTTCTCTAGGAAACTCAACTTACATTGAGTCATTCATCATGTTCCATAGATTCCATCAATATGGATAATTTTCAGAGATGTGGAACAGATAAAGGTACAAACATTGAACTAAACTCAACAAGTCCTGCTTAACTGCAAGTTTTATCAATGGTGCCAATATGCAAGCCATGTATATATATTTTTTTAAATCTTGTAGAACAATTAAGTTACAACAGTAGTGACACATGTTTTTTGTACTTAAAATCTTTACATACAGCAGAGTCCTGCTAATCTGAACCCCAGTAATCCAATCGTTCGGTTAATCTGAACATGAAAAATGTTAGTCTAAGTATGGAAAACTGTGTGGTAAACTGCTGTACATACACATTATTTTAATTTACACAGTACAGTAAACATGTATTAGAAAAATTGACAAGAAAACATTAGGTTTAAACAATGCATAACAATGAAGGAAAAGCTGTCAAAGTTACTTAAATACAGTGGACATTTTATATCTACTTTTTAGATAACAAAAACTGAGTCATTGTTTTTTGGCGAAATAAAGACAGTCTGTTATAAGATGCATAGTTGCGCCATCATCTCATAAACATCAAATCAGAGGGTGTAGCAGTGGGCTGTTGCTCCAAATAGTGAAGTGCGAGGTCAAGGGCTTCTGCTGCATCACTGTGTGGCACCAGCTCTCCTTTGTCACTTTCAAGTTTATTGTCACCTCCATCACAGCAGTCCACTTCCTCCTGGTCTTGAGTCACGGCAGCAACTAAATCAGCATCAGTAAGGTTCTCCTCCACACATGCCCCATTCACTGCCATCCACTCATTTACGCCTCCTTCACAAGTGTCTTCACATCCAGAGATTGTCTGTATCATTTGTCATAAATTTTCCTCTTCATTTTCAACTAGGTTGTCCTGAAATTCGATAGATGTCCACAGTTTTCTCCACAATTTTCTCATTTTCTGAAATATTCTGCCATGCCTCAGTGGCCCAATAAACAATGTCCTTCATGTTGGTCTTTTTTATTTTGTCCACTAAAGGAATGCTATCATCTTGGATCAGCATTCTTAAAAATTGTTTTCTGTAAGTCAGTTTTAATGTTTGCACTACGCCTTGTCCATCAGCTGTAGAACTGGAGTAACATTCGGTGGCAAAAACTTCGCCACAATTTCTCCATCACATAATTCCTTAGTGCTGGGGTGAGATGATGCGTTATCAATCAAAAGGATTGCTTGGGGAGACAAATGATTTTCCTTAGTAAACCTTCAAACAGAGGGAACAAATTGGTCATGAAACCATTCATCCATGCATTTTTCTGGTTGTCATAATGTACAGGCAGGGATGTCATGTTGCAGTTTTTAAAAGCTCTGGGCCTAGCAGATTTGCTGATCAGCATTAAAGGCAGCTTGTAATTACCAGCAGCAAGCTGCATGCTAATAAAGTCACATGATTTTTGCACATTTTAAAACCAGGAGCATGGTCTTCTGCTTTTGATGCCAGGCTTTTTGATGGCGATGTCATCAAATTAAGTCCAGTCTCATCAGCATTATAAATTTTTTGGGGAGAATACTTTCCCTCTCTTATCATTTTTTCAAACTCACCCAAGTATTCCTTCACTGCATCATCGTCAGAAGAAAGCTCCTATCCAGTAATTGTTAGCTGACGAATTCCATGACTTTTTGAATCTGTCCAACCTACCTATACTCTCACTAAAAGACTCATCACCATTTATTAATTTTTTCAGGTAAACAGCCTTCTCCTGAAACAGTTCTCCACTCAAAGGAGTTCCCCTTTCTTTCCTGCATAAACCAAAGGAAAAGACCTTCATCCACTTTATCGTACTGGAACTGTTTCAAAGTCTGCCGAATTTTGAGTGTTTTACCTCAAGATGTTGCACAGGACTGTTCAAGCTTCACTTGGTTCTTCTTCCAATCACAAATGGTTGCTTTACCAACACCCAGTTCCATTGCCAATTTAGATACATTCTCACCATTGGAAGAGCAGTTGAACGGAATGGACAGTGTCTTGAAAGGAGGATATAAGATGAACATCAACAAAAGCAAAACGAGGATAATGGAATGTAGTCAAATTAAATCGGGTGATGCTGAGGGAATTAGATTAGGAAATGAGACACTTAAAGTAGTAAAGGAGTTTTGCTATTTAGGGAGTAAAATAACTGATGATGGTCGAAGTAGAGAGGATATAAAATGTAGACTGGCAATGCCAAGGAAATCGTTTCTGAAGAAGAGAAATTTGTTAACGTCGAGTACAGATTTAAGTGTCAGGAAGTTGTTTCTGAAAGTATTTGTATGGAGTGTAGCCATGTATGGAAGTGAAACATGGATGATAACTAGTTTGGACAAGAAGAGAATAGAAGCTTTCGAAATGTGGTGCTACAGAAGAATGCTGAAGATAAGGTGGGTAGATCACGTAACTAATGAGGAGGTATTGAATAGGATTAGGGAGAAGAGAAGTTTGTGGCACAACTTGACTAGAAGAAGGGATCGGTTGGTAGGACATGTTTTGAGGCATCAAGGGATCACAAATTTAGCATTGGAGGGCAGCGTGGAGGGTAAAAATCATAGAGGGAGACCAAGAGATGAATACACTAAGCAGATTCAGAAGGATGTAGGTTGCAATAGGTACTGGGAGATGAAGAAGCTTGCACAGGATAGAGTAGCATGGAGAGCTGCATCAAAAAAGTCTCAGGACTGAAGACCACAACAACAACAACAACAACTCACCATTGTCTGTCTGCTTCAAAGCATTCAGTATTTCTTTGAGAGTTAACATTGCATGTTTCTTTTAACTCATGACAAAAATGTGTACACCACTACAACTGCATGAATACAATACAACTGTTAAATGTGTCAGCGATCAAGAACTAACATAACCAAGTGCTTTGCGATCCAACTGGCAGTACACTGACCTCAGACACTACAGAGGTATCCACAATGCTCAACACCAAGGGCAGGTAGTGAGAGTGAGCCATTGTTCACACACTTGTTCCCATTTGTTACCATTGTGTACCTACTTATCTGCTTGGTATACTTCATTCTAGAAACTCGTCACCGTAATTCTGGCTAATCCGAACAAATCGGTAATCCGAACAAGGCCCGGTCCCAATTACTTTGGATTAACGGGACTCTACTGTACTCTGATAAATAAAACAGACTACTTAATTTTGTTGCAGAAATTGAATTTTCATTGGCAGCAAGAGATAAGTAATTATATTTTTGTATTACGCAGGGCCTGTTCAAGGTGCAAGTGACACCAGCCACTGCTTGGGGGCCAAACTAAGAGGAGCACTAGAGGTGCCACAATTGTAAGATTTCTACACAGGGTGTATCAAAATTAGTGGCAGCTGCTTTGGTGCCAAGCTGAAAGGTAAGACAAGATTTGTATACAGTGTGTATCACAATTACTAGCAAAAATCAACATGGGGAGAATGTACAAAGGAAAAGAAAGGAGAGGGGCAACAAATGGCAAGTCACTTGTTTGGAAAAATATTCTCAAACTGGCCCTGGCATTACGATAAGTAACCTGTGTGTGTTTTTACTCAAAATCTTTAGGTATTGTGATAAATAATTTTGTTTTGGTGCAAATATCATATTTTTGAGAAACTGAAGACTTTCCTCTTTGTATGGAACTTTGTCCATCATTGTCCTTGCCTCTGTTGTACGTTTACATTTCATATTTGGAGTATTATGAAGTCATCTTTTTGTATTACAAAAATATGCAATTTATGTGTTACACCACATGATCTAGTCAAAACACATTATATTTAGTATGATCAAACAATGGAAACCTTTGGTAGGAATATCAGCAACGTAGGAAAAGATTGATTGCTACTTACTGTAAAGGTGACATGTTAAGTTGCAGACAGGCACAATTAAAAGACACTTACACAAAGCTTTTGGCCACAGTCTTCATCAGCAAAACAGAAACACACACCATTTGTACACACAAGCAAGTACACCTCAGACACACATGACAGTCAACTCTAGCATCCCAGGCCAGAATGTAACTATCACGTGGAATGCAAGCAACAATCTGGAAGGGCAAAACAGAAACACACACCATTCATACACACAAGCAAGCACACCTCATACACACATGACTGCCATATCTAGCGTCTCAGGCCAGAATGCAACTATCATGTGGAATGCAAGCAGCAATCTGGGAGTGGCGAGGAAGGGGAAGCGGTAGTAGTGTATGGGTGGTGAGAGAGACAAACACTGTCTGGCAGAGTCTGTTAGGACTAGAATACCAACAGGTGCAGCATCAGGAGGTTGTGGGGTAGAGAGGTGGGGATAAAAGGAGAGGAGTGGGAAAAGATGGGTGGCTGGGATGGCAGACAGGGGAGCAAGCAAATAGGGTAAGAGACAAGATTTCTGAGGAGATGATGGGGCAGAGGGGGTGGAAAAAGTTGGGTGGAGGGCATAGGGACAGTATCTTACCAAAGGTTGAGGCCAGGATAACTACAGGAGTGGAGATTGTTTTCTAAGGATAACTTCCATCTGCACAGTTCAGAAAAGCTGGTGGTTGAGAGGAGGATCCAGGTAGTTAAGCAGCCATTGAAGTCAAGCATGTTATGTTCAGCCACATTTTGTGCCACAGGGTGGTCTACTTTGTTCTCAGCCATAGTACAGTGGTGGCTGTTCATCTTGGTGGACAGCTGGTTGGTAGTCATACAATATGAAAGGCTATGCAATGATTGCAGCAGAACTGATGGGTGTTATGGCTGCTTTCACAGTTGGTCAGGCCTCTGATGGGGTAGGATAAAAATGTGACAGGATTGGAATGAGAAGTGCTGGGTCAGTGGATTGGGCAGGTCTTACACCTGCGCCTTTCACAGGCATATCATTATTTTGGGGAGGGGTTGGGATTGGGAGTGGCATGGGGAAAGACTAGATGTTGTGGAGGTTGGGTGGGCATTTGAACACCTCTTTAGGAGGGGTGAGAAGTATCTCAGACAGAAAGTTCCTTATTTCAGGGTAAAGCAAGATGATTAGTAATCAAAGCCCTGGCGAAGGATGTGGTTCAGTTTTTCCAGTCCAGGGTGGTACTGGATGACAAGGGAGACACTCCTTTGTGGCTGGTTTTTGGGGGTGGTAGGAGGACTGGGGTTGTGAGGGGAAATGGCATGGGAGAGCATTTTGGAAGCTATGTCTTAAGGATAGTGCCTGTCCTTGAAGGCCTTGGTGAGACCTTCAGCACACTGAGCAAGGGTGTTCTTGGTACTGCAGATACGCCATCCCTGGGTACAAATGTTTCGTATCTTAAATTTTATTGTTGACATACAAACAAATATAAACTCTGTAATAATTGTACACTTGGAAGACAAAATGCTACTGGAATGAGATTTTCACTCTGCAGCGGAGTGTGCACTGATACGAAACTTCCTGGCAGATTAAAACTGTTTGCCCGACCGAGACTCGAACTCGGGACCTTTGCCTTTCGCAGGCAAGTGCTCTACCATCTGAGCTACCAAAGCACGACTCACGCCCGGTACTCACAGCTCTACTTCCGCCAGTATCTCGTCTCCTACCTTCCAAACTTTACAGAAGCCCTCCTGTGAACCTTGCAGAACTAGCACTCCTGAAAGAAAGGATATAGCAGAGACATGGCTTAGCCACAGCCTGGGGGATGTTTCCAGAATGAGATTTTCACTCTGCAGCAGAGTGTGCGCTGATATGAAACTTCCTGGCAGATTAAAAATGTGTGCCCGACCGAGACTCAAACTCGGGACCTTTTCCTTTCGCGGGCAAGTGCTCTACCAAGGTTCGCAGGAGAGCTTCTGTAAAGTTTGGAAGGTAGGAGACGAGATACTGGCAGAAGTAGAGCTGTGAGTACTGGGCATGAGTCGTGCTTCGGTAGGTCAGATGGTAGAGCACTTGCCCACGAAAGACAAAGGTCCTGAGTTCGAGTCTCGGTCAGGCACACAGTTTTAATCTGCCAGGAAGTTTCAAAATGCTACTATTCTTGAAGGATCTATTTGGCTCTAGTCGGAAACATGTTAGCAAAGCAAAGTAATTAACAGTTTTGTCAAAAGTATTGTTTGTGTAACTTGTATATATATTAATTCCGTGATTTAAACAAATAATTTGGCTTAACCCCTTTAGTAGTAAAAACTGATAAAAAAACCAATTTTTTCAAAGTATTCAGTTTTTATTTTTTATTTTTTTTTTTTAAACAGTCGTATTGACCAACTAGGATTACATTACAACTTCAGTTCCTCTTTTTCCTTTGTTGTTGTTCCCTATTTTTCCAGCATTCCCTCACTTTCTCCCCATGAAGTCTCTTCCTTTCTTCTGTCCATGTTGTTCCCGATTTTTGATTTCTTCTGGTTTGAAAGTCTTCCAAATTTAGGAATTTGATTTTAAAACAGTTTCTTTCTGCTATTTCTGATTCTTTGATGTTGTTTCTTTCAAGATCTTTTGTCACTTCTGTAATCCATGCTATTGTCAATTTCTTCTTCCGGAAATATAGGAGTATTTGTTTTGTTAGTCTATTTCCATCCATTCGGTAGAGATGTCCAAAAAAGGTTAATCTTCGTTTGGCCATCACTTCAGATATTTTTTCTATATTTTTGTAGATCTCCTCATTACTTCTTATTTTCCAACCGTCTGCAGTTTTCATTGCACCCATTATTTTTCTAATAATCCTTCTTTCCAGTACGTCTAGTTTGTCCATCTTATAGTTCATCGTTAGGCATTCAGATCCATATAAACATTCTGGTCGTACCACTGTAGTGTTTAGTTTTGTTTTTCTAGATATACATTTCTTGTTGTAAATATTTTTGGTCAAACCATATGCTCTTTCCATTTTGTTAATTCTTACATCTATTGCAGATTTTTTTATATTTGTCATGAATTTTGTTTTTTCAGCTGAAATTTTGAGACCAGTTCTGTTTGCTAATTTTTCCAGGATGTTTATTTGAGTAACTGCTTCTGTCGGGTTTTCTGAAAGTATTGCGAAATCATCCGCAAAAGCCTAGCAGTTTACCTTAATTCCATTTGTTTTATTTGCCAGAGTTATTGGTTCAATTTTGTGATTTTTTAGCTCCAAATTCCAGATCCTTACCATTTTTTCTAGAACACAGTTAATCAGTAAACGTGATAAACCATCACCTTGTGTAACACCAGTTTTTATTTCAAAAGGCTGAGATACTTCTCCCATAAATTTGACTTCTGATACTGTACCTATTAGTGTCTCATGAATTATGTTTGCTAGTTTTGATTTAACACCAAATTCTTTAATGACCTTATCTATCTTTTCTCTGTCTATACAATCAAATGCTTTCTTGAAATCTTTAAATGACACTAGTATTGGTTTGCTGGTTAACATTCTATGGCGAATTATTGACTTTAAGTTAAAAATTTGTTCTGCACAGGATATTCCCTTTTGTAAACCACCCTGATATTCTCCTAGTTGTTTGTCTAAAGTATCTACCACTCTGTTGAGGAGAATTTTTGATAATATTTTTATGCCACTGGCAGAAGAGACACTCCTCTGTAATTATTGACATTTTGTTTGTCTCCCTTTTTATGTAGCGGGTGGATTAATGCTGTTTTCCATTCAACTGGAATCTTTTCAGTTTTCCAAATGTTCTCAAAAAGATTTTTGGTTCTGACCACTTCAATAATTCTGCTGTAATGGAGTCTTCACCACTTGCTTTATTATTTTTGAGTGTTTTGATGGCTTCATAAATTTCCAGCTCCGTTGGCAGGAAATCTTCCTCTAGATTTTGAGGTGTCACTAGAAATTCTAATTTATCTGTTGGAACTGGACAGTTTAACAACTTTTCAAAAAAATTTGCTAAAATTTCACAATTTTCTTAATTATTTGATCCTATTTTGCCATTTTCATCTTTGAAACAAATACTTGGTGCCTGATATCCTTTAAGTATGTGTTTAAAGAGTTGGTAAAAATTTCTGGAATTATTTTTGGTGAAATTTTCTTCTATTTCAATAAGCTGACAATTTTCAAAGTTCCTTTTGATTTTCCGGATTATTTTTGATGTTTCTTATCTTTGTTGTACATCACAGAAATTATGAATGTTAAAATAGTCAGAAATGGGGAATTCGATTCAGATCATTATCTCTCTAAGATTAAAATAAAATTTCTCCTATCCAAACCAAAAAATGTGACTAAGAAAGTGATCAGATAGAACACCACTACAGCTAATATTACAAAAGAAAATATAGAAAAATTTAGAGAAGAAATTGAGACAAGTAAAGAAGGTGATTGGCGTGAACTCCAGATGACAATAACTCAAGCAGCAGAGAAAACTTTAGGATTAGCCAAGAATAAAAAGAAGACATGGTGGAATAAGGAGTGTGAAGAAGCACTAATACAAAGAGCTCAAAAATGGAGAAAATGGAGATGTTAGAAAAAAGAGGAAGACCTTGGATAATTCAGACAAAGTATTCAGTTAATTTAATGAGTTAAGTTTTAACTGTAAGTTCTGTAAATTTAACTTTGAACAACATGTAGTTTCAGCACCTATTATTGTGAGGACATATAAGGGCCCGTTTTTTGACCCTGACACAGTCAGTCCATGGCCGAGTTTAAGACGAGAAACCTGTATCAGTTAGAACAACAACAATGCTTCAATTTAACTATGAAATAAGTGTTATACAATTAGGCTGTGTGTTAAAACAATGACTGTGTCTGCTACATACATACCTTTCTATTCTTCAAGAACTGTGAACTTTGTGGTTAGGTTTTTACTGCTCATAGATGTTCAGTAGGAAACTAATGTAGCAGTTTCTGGATGTTTGCCTGAAAACTATTAATGAGTCTTATCGAAAGTTAAACAATAGTGCACTGGCCATATTAAATGTGTATATGGGGGTTGTGAAAAGTGAAAGTAAACAACTGTGAAATGCAAATGAGCACCTGTCAGCTACATTATTTACAGTAGACAGTACTGCACTTCCACCCCCTATTTTTTCAGCCAGTATGTTGACACCGAGGACAACAAATGAAGAAATAAAAGAAGATGTCATCATCACAAGGTACAATAAACTGCCAACGTGGAGCATCCAGGATTGTTGGGTTTGTGGCTTTGGGCAGCATGTAGAAGGTTGGTGTGTGGGTTGTCATAGGAGTGAGGAGGGAAATGGATTCAGGGGAGATGTTCTAGGAAGGGTATAAGGCCTTAAGCAGAGACTGAAATTTTTGTTGGAAAAGTTTAAAGGTGGAGAAGTCAGACAACTGGCATAGGCCTTCTGCCAGTTAGTCACTGTGCTTCAGCACAACAGTGGTGGATCTCTGTTTGCAGTTAGTGGATGATTAGGACAGAATTAGTTTTGAGATTGAATATGGCTGTTCTTTCTTGTACTGAAAGATTGGTGTTTTGAAGAAGGAACGTGGGGAAGGATGGTGAGGCTAAGTAGGATGTAAAGAATTCCTGGAAGGTGACCAACAGTTGGTTAGGATAATGGGGGAGGATAATGGTTGGATGATGGTGTGATCTGGAAGAGGCAGCATTCCATGTTGCTATTAGGATGGGTTTGGTTGGAGGGATTGGCACCATTTCTGGCACAATTTACCCTTGCTCAATCTTTCTGCACCAATTTAGAAAAGTATCCCTTTCCCTGGCTAATACCCAGTCCCACATCCTGTTTCTCAAATACTGCCTAAACCATGGAATCCCCCGATATGGCCTAAATATAAAGATTCCTTTCTCTGGATCCCACCCTTCCTTTCACGATGGCCTACATGTCTTCATATTCTACCAATCCCTGGGTCTCACAAACGTGGTGATGCAAGAACACATCTTCATGGCACAGGCATCCCAGAACCAACTTTGCTCCCTCTGCAAGATAATATTACTGTGAAATCTCTACTCCATACATCACATCTCTGAAATTAAATCCGTTTCCCTCCAGCACCTGCAGGAGCATTCCAGCCAGCACCTCCATTAGTTATCCAACCTGCTGATATCCTACTGCCATCTCAGTTACCACTATCCAACTCCTATCATACTCACAATGTTCCTCCTTGTCCACCCCTCATAGCAGCTAAACCCTGCCTAGCTGACCTTTTCAACACACCATGTTGCCAAAACTTCCTACCAATGCTCCACCAAATCCAGAGCCAAAACATTCCCAATACACTGTTTTTAATCTTTCCACCAAAACCTCAGCTCCATAGAAGTTTCAGTCATACACCCAAATTTAACCATGCTAGACTTGTCAAAAACCTACTCTCCTTCTCCAAATCCCTGCAATGGAAGTACATATGCGCCGCCAATTCCTCCAATGAAAACCACCCTAATTACAACATTGAATCCTGCCTCTTCCAGTATGTACCACCATCCAACAGTGATCCTGCCGCCCCCCCCCCCCCCATCCTACCACTCACCCACCCTGCTAACCATCTACTGGTATCTTCCAGGAAATTCTTACCTCCAACTTCACCTCACCAACCTTCCCCAGTCCCTTTCTCAGAACACCAACTTTTCAGTAGAAGAAAGAACAGCCATACACAACCTCAAAACAAATTCTGACCTAATCATTCTACCTGCAGACAAAGATTCTACCACTGTTGTGATGAATCACAGTGACTAGCTTGCAGAAGGCCTCTACCAATTGTCTGACTCCTACACCTATAAACTTTGCCAGAGTGATCACAGCCCGGAAGTCCAACAAAATCTCCAATCTCTGCTTAAGGCTTTAGGCTCTTGCCAGAACATCTTCCCTGAATCCACTTCACTCTTCACCCTTATGGCATCCCACACACCCACCCTCTACATGCTCCCCAAAATCCACAGACGCAACAGTCCTGCACACACCACTGTGGCTTGTTGTTGTGCCCCCACTGAAAGAATTTCAGCCCTCATTGACCAACACCTCCAGTCAGTCGCCCATAATCTAGCCTCCCACATCAAAGACACCAACTACTTCCTTCACCGATTCTCCACCGTCCCCACCCCCTTTACCTCTTTGATACCTGCTTGTCACTTTTGATGCCACCTCCCGATACATGAAAGGCAAAGGTCCCGAGTTCAAGTCTCGGTCCGGCACACAGTTTTAATCTGCCACGAAGTTTCATATCAGTGCACACTCTGCTGCAGAGTGAAAATCTCATTCTGGAAACATCCCCCAGGCTGTGGCTAAGCCATATCTCTGCAATATCCTTTCTTTCAGGAGTGCTAGTTCTGAAAGGTTCACAGGAGAGGTTCTGTAAAGTTTGGAAGGTAGGAGACAAGATACTGGCAGAAGTAAAGCTGTGAGGATGGGACGTGAGTCGTGCTTGGGTAGCTCAGTTGGTAGAGCACTTGCCTGCGAAAGGCAAAGGTCCCGAGTTCGAGTCTTGGTCCAGCACACAGTTTTAATCTGCCAGGAAGTTTCACATTCTCCATTCCTGTAATTATCCTGGCCTCAACCTTTGTTAACATACTGTCCCCACACCCTCCACCCAACAGTTTCCACCCCCTATGTCCTATTATCTCTTCCTCATTCTCATCTCCCACCCTGCCAATGCATCCACCTCTACTCTCAGTTTTTGTTTCTTTTTTCCCCCACCCCACTGCCCCACAACCTACTGAAATCCTAGTGGACAGCTGAATGGTAGTCATTCCAATATGAAAGGTTGTGCAATGGTTGAAGCAGAACTGGTAAATGACATGGCTTCTTTCACAGTTGGTCAGGCCCCTTATGGGATAGGATAAACCTGTGACAGGACTGGACTGGGAGGTTCTGGGTCAGTGGATAAGACAGGTCTTGCACCTGGGCCTTTTGCAGGCATATGATTCTTTTGTGTATGGGTTGGGGTCGGGAGTGGCAGGGGGATGGACTAGATGTTGTGGAGGTTGGGTGGGCGTTGGAACAGCTCTTTAGGAGGGCTGGGAAATATCTCAAACAGAATGTCCCTTATTTCAGGGTAAGGCAAGATGATTGGTAATCAAAAGCCCTGGAAAAGGATGTGGTTCAGTTTTTCCAGTCCAGGATGGTACTGGATGACAAGCAAGACACTCCTTTGTGGCTGGTTTTTGGGGTGGTGAGAGGATTGGGGTTGTGAGGGGAAATTGCACAGGAGAGCATTTTGCACACTATGTCTTGAGGATAGTGCCTGTCTATGAAGGCCTTGGTGAGATCTTCAGCATAGTGAGCAAGGGAGCATTTGTCACCGCAGATACATCGTCTGTTGGTAGCCTGGCTATTTGGGAGGGATTTTTAGGTGTAAAAGGGATCACAGCTTTCAAAATGCAGGTGGTGTTGGTGGTTGGTGGATGTAATGTGGATGTTGGTGTGAATGGAGCCATCAGAGAGGAGGAGGTCAACATCTAGGAAGGTGGCACTCTGGGTTGAGGACGACCACATGAAGCAGATGTGAGAGGTGTTGAGGTTGTGAAGAAATGAAGATAGGGTGTCTCGGCCCTGGGTCCACACTGTTAAGATACCATCAATGAACCTGAACCAGAGTAGGAATCAAGTGTTCTGGGAGGGTAGGAAGTTCTCCTGTAGATGGCCCTTAAAAAGGTTGGCATAGGAGGGTGCCATGCTGGTGCCCGTGGCTGTGCTGTGGATTTGTTTATACACCTTCCCTTCAAATGAGAAGTCATTGTGGGTTAGGATAATGTTAGTAAGGTGTATGAGAAATGAGATAGTGAATATGGATTCTGAAGGACATTGGGAAGACCATGGGCATGAGTAATACTGGTGTATAGGGAGGTGGCAGTAAAAGAGACGAGTAGGGATCCAAGAAGTAAAGTGCTGGGGATGATGGAGAGTAGTGAAGGAAGTGGTTGGTGTCTTTCATGTGGGAGGCTAGATTATGGGCAATATGTTGGAGGTGTTGGTCAATGAGTGCTTAAATTCTTTCAGTGGAGGTTGTGACGAAGCAAGCTGGGATATTTTTACTTCCCCTGTTGTTTTGCCATCTGCCTCCTTAAAATTCATTTTTTTACTTTTAACTGATTACCATTAACATATGAGAGTATAATCTGTTTTAAAGATTATAACACCAGATGTAATTTTGTGCCTAGCATTAAGCATGTAATTGATTTTCTAATTTATTTAGTCTATTCCTAGTTAGTAACTTTCATCATAGTGTGAAATCAACAATTGTTTTGTTACTTAAATTCTATTGTTGACATATAAACAAATATAAACTCTGTAATAATTGTAAACACTTGGAAGATGAAATGCTAGTATTCTAAAAGGATCTTTTACTGAAACTGCGCCTTTTGGATCTAGTCCCTGCACATTCCACCAGTTAGCATTTGTCTCATTCCCCACCCGGTACTTTCACCCCCCTGCCCTCAACATCCTGACACTGCACCTGTTGGGGTCTAGTTCCTGTGCACTCCACCAGACAGCATTCATCTCTCTTCCCATATGTACACTACTATCCCTTCCCCTTCCCCTTCCCCTTCCCCCTCCCCCTCCCCTCCCCCTCCCCCTCCCCCTTCCATGTGTGCGTGAGGTGTGCTAGCTTGTGTGTGTGTGTGTGTGTGTGTGTGTGTGTGTGTGTGTGTGTGTGTGTGTGTGTGTGTGTTGGGGGTGGGTGGGGGGGGGGGGAGGGAGGCTGTGGCTGTAACCTACATGTCAGTGTCTTTTAACCGTGTCTGTCTGCAGCTTGATGGGTCTTCTTTATGGGAAGTAGCAATCTATCTTTGCCTACTTGTAGAAATTCATAGAGGTATACCTATCGCTGTAGATGAAAGTTTAACCTAATTTAAATTCCCTAACTTGAAATGATTGTGTATGGGAGGGGTATTAAGCAACATTCCTCTAATGAAGCATTTGGCCCAGATCTCTAGTATGCTTTATGATAGAAACTGGACTGAAATTTATTACAGGGTTTAGGTATCTGTTATCTGTTTGTAACAATGTAATTAATTTCATTGAAAACATGTTAGTTAAAGAAAAAATCGCAAAATGACAACATAACCAAAATGGAGTTTATGTATACAGGGTGTTACAAAAAGGTATGGCCAAACTTTCAGGAAACATTCTTCACACACAAAGAAAGAAAATATTTTATGTGGACATGTATCAGGAAACGCTTACTTTCCATGTTAGAGCTCAATTTATTACTTCTCTTCAAATCACATTAATCATGGAATGAAAACACACAGCAACAGACCGTACCAACGTGACTTCAAATACTTTGTTACAGGAAATGTTCAAAATGCCCTCCATTAGCGAGGATACGTGCATCCACCCTCCATTGCATGGAATCCCTGATGCACTGATGCAGCCCTGGAGAATGGTGTATTGTATCACAGCCATCCACAATACGAGCACAAAGTCTCTACATTTGGTACCGGGATTGCGTAGACAAGAGCTTTCAAATGCCCCCATAAATGAAAGTCAAGAGGGTTGAGCTCAGCAGAGAGTGGAGGCCATGGAATTGGTCCGCCTCTACCAATCCATCGGTCACCGAATCTGTTGTTGAGAAGCGTATGAACACTTAGACTGAAATGTGCAGGAGCTCCATCGTGTATGAGCCACATGTTGTGTCATACTTGTAAAGGCACATGTTCTAGCAGCACAGGTAGAGTTGTTGTTGTTGTGGTCTTCAGTCCTGAGACTGGTTTGATGCAGCTCTCACATTACTCTATCCTGCGCAAGCTTCTTCATCTCCCAGTACCTACTGCAACCTACATCCTTCTGAATCTGCTTAGTGTATTCATCTCTTGGTCTCCCTCTACGGTTTTTACCCTCCATGCTGCCATCCAATACTAAATTGGTGATCCCTTGATGCCTCAGAACATGTCCTACCAATCGATCCTTTCTTCTAGTCAAGTTGTGCAACAAACTTCTCTTCTCCCCAATCCTATTCAACACCTCCTCATCAGTTATGTGATCTACCCATCTAATCTTCAGCATTCTTCTGTAGCACCACATTTCTAAAGCTTCTATTCTCTTGTTGTCTAAACTGTTTATCATCCATGTTTCACTTCCATACATGGCTGCACTCCATACAAATACTTTCAGAAACGACTTCCTGACACTTAAATCTATACTCGATGTTAACAAATTTCTCTTCTTCAGAAACGCTTTCGTTGCCATTGCCATTTTATATCCTCTCTACTTCGACCATCATCAGTTATTTTGCTCCCCAAATAGAAGAACTCCTTTACTACTTTAAGTGTCTCATTTCCTAATCTAATACCCTCAACATCACCCAACTTAATTCGACTATATTCCATCAGGTAGAGTATCCCATATGAAATCATGATAACGTGCTCCATTGAGCGTAGGTGGAAGAACATGGTGCCCAATCAAGACATCACCAACAATGCCTGCCCAAACGTTCACAGAAAATCTGCACGTGCAGATTCTTGTCAGCCCACACATGTTGATTGTGAAAATTTACAAATTGATCATGTTGGAATGAAGCCTCATCCGTAATGAGAACATTTGCACTGAAATGAGGATTGACACATTGTTGGATGAACCATTCGCAGAAGTGTACCCGTGGAGGCCAATCAGCTGCTGATAGTGCCTGCACATGCTGTACATGGTACGGAAACAACTGGTTCTCCCGTAGCACTCTCCATACAGTGACGTGGTCAACATTACCTTGTACAGCAGCAACTTCTCTGACGGTGACATTAGCGTTATCATCAACTGCAGGAAGAATTGCCTCGTACATTGCAGGTGTCCTCATCATTCTAGGTCTTCCCCAGTTGCGACTCACAGGCTGGAATGTTCCGTGCTCCCTACGATACCAATCAATTGCTTCGAACGTCTTCCTGTTGGGACACCTTCGTTCTGGAAATCTGTCTCGATAAAAATGTACCTAGCCACGGCTATTGCCCCGTGCTAATCCATACATCAAATGGGCATCTGCCAACTCCGCATTTGTAGACATTGCACTGACTGCAAAACCACGTTCGTGATGAACACAAACCTGTTGATGCTACGTACTGATGTGCTTGATGCTAATAATGTAGAGCAATGAGTCGCATGTCAACACAAGCACCGAAGTCAACATTACCTTACTTCAATTCGGCCAACTGGCGGTGAATCGAGGAAGTACAGTACACACTGATGAAACTAAAATGAGTTCTAACGTGGAAATTAAGCGTTTCCGGACACATGTCCACATAACATCTTTTATTTATTTGAGTGTGAGGAATGTTTCCTGAAAGTTTGGCCGTACCTTTTTGTAGCACCCTGTATTTCTGTGTAGGCAAAAATTAATTCAATCAGCTGTCATACATGACAATGGGTAAAGCATTGCGCTATCTACTGATGAAAATAAATTTCAAAAATACAGTTTTCAGAGGAAATTTTTGAATGTGTGAAACTTTGATTATAAATTTGAACTTTAATTTAAAAAACAAAAAATATTTATTACTTATTTTTTTACTTGTTTATTTTGTTGTGTGTTCTGTTGAATCTGATAGCAATGGATTTGCAAGGATATGGAATGAGTCAGTATTTTTACAGTGTTAACAATACAGCAGCACAAAATATGGTTAATTCATGACAAGACTTATAGTAACAACATGGAGCACTAGAAGAAATAAAAACATATTGCATACATCAGAATTAATACTTATGTGTACTCATTCAAATTAACAATATCAAAGTATTTGAGCAACAATATAACACTACAGCAACATATAGTTTACATTTATGCTTACATTGAATGGCTAACTCAATTTTATAATAAAAATTTGCCCCTATGCACTAAAAAATTCATTCATTGAATAGAATGACTTTTGTATTAGGTATTTCTTCAGTGTGCTCTTGAACTTTGGTGTTTCAGGAGCCAGACTTTTGATGACACTGGATAAATTTTGATGTCTGTATAATTTACTCCTTTCTATACAAGGGTATAGTTTGAGTGGTTGCTATGAAAGTTCTCTTTTGACATTGTCTTGTTACCATGATATTCACTACTGGTTATTAATGAAACATACAAGGGAGTATATTTACTGAGATATCATTGTAAATACCTGTAGTTTCCTAAACAGATTCCTGCATGAGTGGATGGTTGCACACCACTCATGATGGGTATAGCTCTCTTCTGTGCAATAAAAACTTTTTGCCAAAGTCTGGTTGCCCCAAAAGATGATTCCGTAAGCCAGAAGTGCATGGAAATATCCTTAATAAGCAGCTCTTATGGCCTCCTTGTGTGAGGTTGATGCAATCATACATAAGGCAAATGTTGCAGAATGTAGGCTTTTTTCTACACTCAGGAACTTAGCTGAGTCGACTTGCTTTATTTGTTGTCCATTACATCCTATATTTATATCCCCCAGTTCTTTATGTGCCATGTGAAACTGCACATAATGAGCTTTTCAATATTTAAAGAGAGTCCATTACATGTAAAACATTTCAGAATTTCATCAAATGCATTGTTCACAGATGTTTCCTGGTTGTTTGTTGCTTTGTCAGCTAGAATCGTCAGCAAATAAGGTGAACTTGCTCACTGATGTGGTGCAGTGTGGGAGGTTATTTATAAATATAAGTAATAGAAAGGGTCACAATACTGAGCCTTGAGGCACCAACTGTAAAGTAGGATTTAATCCATGTCCGCATTATTACAATTAAACCATAATAGTCTGCTTTATTTAGCAGAATTTCATGGTTGACACAGTCAAAAGCCTTGAATAGATCTCATAGGATTACATCTGGTGCCACTTTTCTGCTAAGAGATTCAAGAATTTGGTTGGTGAAACAGAAAATAGCATCATCAAGTGATAGACTTTACCAGAAACCAAAAGTGGCATTGACTGAGAATGTTATGGCTGTTCAGGTGATTAACAATTCTCCTGAATACCAGTTTCTCAAGGATCCTCGAAAAACTTGTTAGCAGGGATATTGGGTGGTAGTTTGTTACATCAGGTTTTTCACTTTTCTTGAAAAATTGTTTCACTCAGGCATATTTTAATCAAAATAGAACAATACCTTGTTTTAGGGATTCATTAAAAATGTAACACTAGAGTGTATTTATATAGCCGTGACAGTATTTAAGCATCTTAGCTGATATATTACCAACCCCACCACAGTTTTTTGACTTTATCTCTCTGATTGTCTTATTGATCTCACTAATTGTTATGGATGTTACCTGTATCTGGCAAACTCTGGCATTGTTAGATTTATACACAAGAGCTATTGCATCCTCTCTGAGCCTTCACAGCCAATTTTTTCAGCAGCTGTTAAAAAATGTTTATTGAAGATATTAGCAATTTCCTCAGTATTTTTTTACAATATTTCCATCCTGAATTAATTCCATGTCAATCCTGTACTCTACTTTTTTTACCATTCTTCCTTTTTATAACTTGCCAAATAGTTTTTGCTGTGTTATATGAGTTATCAGTTTCTAATACTAAATAACAGTTTCTAAAATATATACTATTTATTGAAATTTATGTTTTATTTAGAAAATAATTCTAATTAAAAACATGTATTTTCTAGAAGGTTCTGGTGCAGCCAGTTAGCTTGTAAATAGGTTAAAAGTCAACTGCCGGTGTAGACAATTACACACTTTTTATGAATTAAGATGTTCAAATGTTATTCAGCCATTCAGATGTTAGATTGTGGGAGGTTTATTCACTCTATCATTCTTAACCCATTTGTGTTCAATGATGAATGCAGCCACTATAGTGCTGTTGACACAGCATACGACTCTTGTGTAGCTCACTGCTTTCTGTAATAGTTCTGTAGCCATACCGTTAGATTGCACTAGTCGTACATTTTTGAAATTGAGGCCCATATTTGAGCTTCAAGCATTTAGTCAGTATCTCAGTACATTTCCTCTCTCATGTGTTTCTTGTGTAAAAACCATTCCCTTTTTGAAATGAACAGCATGATTCATACCTATGACACTAGTGTAAAAAATGATCTACAACTTGAACAAAAGAATCTAAGTATGGTACAAAAAGGAGTACACTACTCTTGCATAAAAATATTCAATGCTCTCCCTCAGGCAATAAAAATGTCAGTTACTGATCCACCTGTTTTTAAAGCTCAACTTAAACAATATCTTCTGAGTGAAATCATTTACTCACTGGACAAATTTATGAATGAGAATATGTGAACTGATTTTGATCTATTGTAAGTCTGTTCAATGTACAAGAAAACAATTCTTGTAAACATTTTTTTTCTATGTATTATATTATTCATTGTACAACCTATTATTATAAACAAATGTCTCAAATCTATGTAAATGATCCATTCTACATCCAAGTGATTTATCGCTAATGGGTCTACAGAACACGAATGAGATAAATAAATTAATTAATAAATTCATGGGTTCAGTAAGTGGCAACATATCAGACCCCCATGAAGCAGAATCTGAATCTTTAGAATAATGGTGCAGGCTATGATACTTATAGTATAGTGAATAGTGTGTCATCAAGTGAAGAAAAAAGTGGCATTCTGGGAACAACAGGGAAACTGGAAGAATGCAGCAAAGCACAGTGATGCAAGAAATCTGTGCCAATGCAACAGCAATGCACACTATGAACTATTCAATGGCGATTTGTTGGGATTCTGACAATGAAGCTAATTGTTATAAAACTAGTATTTGCACTGTGAAATCTGAGACAAAATCCTAAGGAACTCCCAAATCTAAATGAATTTCTAAAAATGCTTTTTTTAACTCTATTACAAGAGAACCAAATTTATGCTGCAAAAGCCAGAAGCTGAGGACGTATTCCAGCGAAAATATTGCTGACTCAGAAGAAAATTGCTCCCTCTAGAAAGTGTAAAGTTTATTATGATCAAGGGGATAATGAGGAAATCTGTTTTGATTGTAACATATGCAGAAGCTGCCTTTCATATGGACAAATGTTTCATGATGTCCCATGTAAAACTAATGGAAATGAAGCTCCATGCTTCTTAACAGAGTGTAGGGGAACGATGCAGGAGACCCACACTGCCATACTAGGCGAGGTCCTAATGGAGGTGGTTTTCTGTTGCCTTCCTCTGAGCATAATGGGGGTGAATGACGATGAAGACGACACAACAACACCCAGGCACCTAAGGGTAGGTGAAAATCCCTGACCTCGGCAGGAATCAAACCCGGGACCCCATGCTGGGAAAGCAAGAAAGTTACCAAGAGACCATGAGCAGCAGACATACAGAACTAAACTGTGTGAATATTGTATGAAAAACAGTTCATGGTGTACCATAAAAAATGGAACTTTGTGTAAATGTTTATGTTGTTATAGGTTCTTAGACAAGCCTTTTTCTTCTTGTTTGCCAAATAATCATCTATATATGAGAAACATAAACATGCATTGAAAATAATCATATACCTATGACAAATCTGTTCTCAAAAAATAATATGTATTAAACATGCAGCTGGTTCAGTTGTTATAAAGAGCATTGTAAAATTTTTTTCTGATGTGTATTTTCATTGTGTTGATTATAGTGTTTCAATCAGTACAATAACAAATTTGGGATTATAGGCATTGAGATTGAAATGGACTGCAAATGGTCTACAAGAGACCCAGAAAAGATAAGTACAACATTTTAGTATTTGTAATTATTTCTTCCCAGTTATAATTATACAGTGCAACATGACTCATCATATAACTCATTGTAAAGATGACTCATGATATGTTGAGTTGCAGACAGGTGGAATGAAAAGCCACTTACACTAGCATTCTGCCAAAGCCTTCATCAGCAAAGGAAGCATGCACACACTTCCACTCACACAAGCAAGAACACCTTATGCCCACTTGACTTCCATCTTTGGCAGCTCAGACCAAAATGCAACTGTCATGTAGAACAGTAGCAGCTATCTAGAGAGCATGGGGAAGGGAAAAGGATAGCAAGGTACAGATGGGGGCAGGCAATAGCACTGTCTGGTGGAGGGTGTAGGGACTAGACTGCCAGTAGGTGCAACCCCGGGAGGCTCTGTGGTGTGGAGGTGGGGAGGGGCAAAACAGGGAGCAAGAAAGGAGAGGAGTGGGGAAGGGGAAAAATGGGTGGTGCACAAAGAGAGTGGGAAACAAGAACAGGGAGGAGGTGATTGGACAGAGAGAGTGGAAACTGTTGGGTGGAGGGTGGAGGGCAGTAGATTACCATAGTTGAAATCTGGGAAAATTTTTTGAGCAGAGAATGTGTTATACGGATAAGTCCCATCAGTGCAATTGAGAAAAGGTGGTGGTGGAAGGGAGGATCCAGATGGCTTGGGTAGTGAAGTAGCCATTGAAATGAAGCACGTTATGTTCCACTGTATGCTGTGCCACAGGGTGGTCTACTTTGCTCTTGGCCACAGTTTAGCAATGGCTGTTCATCCTGGTGGACAGCTGGTTGGTAGCCATACCAATATAAAAAACAGAGCTGTTATATGTTATGGCTGCTTTCACAGGTGGCCCAGCCCCTGATGGAGTGGATGAGCTGTTGGCATGACTGGAGTAGGAAGTGCAGGGTGGGTAGATTGGGTATGTCTTGCACCTGGTCTTCAACAGGAGTATGATCCCTTTGGCGAGGGGCTGGGATTGGGAGTGGCATAGGGACAGACTATGATGTTTTGATGGTTGGGTAGGTGAATAAACACCACTTTACGAGGACTAGGAAGAATCTTGGGTAGGCATGACACTAGGTAATCAAAGCCCTGACAGAGGATAGGGTTCAGTTGCTCCAGCCTGGGGTTATACTGGGTGAGTGATGAAGGAGGCACTCCTTTGTAGCTGGTTGTTGCAAGTGGTGGGAGGATTGGGTGTTTCAAGGTAAATGGCATGAGGGATCTGTTTGTGGACTGGGTCTGGGGGATAATACTTGTCTGTGAAAGCATTGGTGAGATCCTCAGCATACTGAAAAGGGAGTTCTTGCCACTGTAGATAAGCTGTCCACAGATGGTCAGGCTGTATGAGAGGGATTTTTTGGTGTGAAAGAGATGACAGCTGTCAAAATGCAATTGTTGCTGATAGTTGGTGGGTTTAATGTGGACAGAGCTGTGGATGGACCTGTCAGAGTGGAGGAAGATGGCAAGCTGGGTTGAGGAACACCAGCTGAAGCAGATGGGAGAGAAGGGGTTGAGGTTGTGAAGGAATGAAGATAGGGTGTCTTGGTCCCAAGTCCAGGTCATGAAGGTATCATAAATGTACGTGAACCAAACTAGGGGTTTGGTTTTTTGGGAAGTTAGGAAGATCTCCCCCATAAGATCCATAAATAGGTTGGCATAGGAGGGTGCTATGCAGGTGCCCATGGTTGTGCCATGGGTTTGCTTGTTACCTTCCCTTCAGTTGAGTACTTGTGTGTTAGGATGAAGTTAATAAGGTGTATGTAATGGGCTTGGAGTCTGAAGGATGTTGCGAAAGTTAGTGTTCAATAGTGATAAAACCACAAGGATGAGGGCTGTTGATGTATAGGAAAGCAGCGTGAGCAGTGATGAGTAGGGATCTAAGAGGTAAAGGGGTGGGGATCATGAAGAGTCAGTGAAGAAAGTGGTCAGTATATTTGATTTGGGAGGTTAAGTTATGAGCAGTTGGTTGGAGGTGTTGGTCAATCAATGCCAAAATTTGTTCAGCATGGGCACAATAACCAACAACATTGGGGGGGGGGGGTCATGGATTGTTGGGCATGTGTGCCCAACTATGGCCAAGAGCAAAGTACACTACCCTATGGTACAACATGCAGCTTAATACAGTAAGCTTGAGGTCAATGGCTGCTTCACTTCACAAGCCATCTGGATCCTCCCCTCCACCACCAACTTTTCTGAACTGTGCTGATGGGAGCTGTCCTTACAACACATTCTCCAGTCTAAAAACTCTCTGAACCTCAACATATGGTAAACTATTGCCCTCAACCATCCACCCAGCATTTTCAAACCCCTTTGTTCTATCACCTCTTCCTTATTCTCATCTCTCACCTTCTTTGTGTACCACTCTCTGCCAGTGCACCTGCTCATCTTTCCCCTTTCCTACTCTTCTTCTTTCTCACTCCCTGTTTCCCCACTCACCACCACCCTGCTCCTCAGCCTCCCAGGCTGCTTCTGTCAGCAGTCTGGCACCTCCATACTCTGCCAGGCAGCGCTCTTCTCTCTGCCCGTCTGTACCCTGCTATCGCTTCCCCTTCCCTGCCCTCTCCAAATTACTGCTTCTGTTCTACATGACAGTTGCATTCTGATCCGAGCTGCTGGAGATGGCAGTCATGTATGTGTAATGTATGCTTGCTTGTTTGAATGAATACCTACATGTTTCCAGTGCTGATAAAAGCTTTGGCAGAATGCTAATGTGTAATTGTCTTCTTGTTGTGACTGTCTGCCAGCCAATGTGTCCTCTTTATGGTGACCAGCAATGTGTCTTTTCCTTACATTGTTGGTATTCCAACCTGGAGTTCTCATTGTTTGATTTAATGGTGGCAACAAGTTTCACCAAAAATGCACTTACATTATTTAGTGTTGAGTTTTGTGGCTATGACCACTTGGGAAGGAATACGTTACAGTTGTGGTAGCTTGCCAGTATGAAATATTATAATTGGGTTTCGTAACTGGGACAGAGATATATTACAACTACAGTGGATATAATGACAGGATGTTGACAGGTACTATAGCTGAGGAAATTCACTACTATTCAGCTTTTTTTATTTCAAAGGAAAACTTATAAATTCAAGAATTTTTCATTTGGACGAAGTATTTCTGTATGCATATTCATAAGAATTGATAATGTATTTCTCTTTTTCCTTCTTACAAAGAATGCTAACCTAATTACATGAAAAGAGCATTACTATCTAGGTACCAAAGTCCATTTTGCCCACCAACAGGTACAATTTTTGGAAGGTTTAGGTAAGGTATCCACATTTAGTTGAGGTGCTCATGAAACAATCATATCTAGAGAAAAGGGAAAATATTAAGGAATGCTGGGAAACTTAAGATGTTAGACAGTTATGTTCCTTTTTATGATTGGTTGATAATTATATAAGTTTTTGAAGGGAGAAGTAATGAATTATGCTAAAAATAATACTGTTGAAACAAAGATCACGTTGGGAATGGGATGAAGGCCAGTCACAAACATATCAGGCAGTTAACTAGAATTTTGGATGAATATGACATAAATTATGTGATGACAGAGAAATAATTACGTTTGATTTTCCGGAGACTGCATAAATTCAAACATTTAATAGACTGTTTGGAAATTATAATGTATACTGACCACAAGGCAATCTCCTTTTCAACAGGTAACAAATTGTTGTTAGCGATGTTATCTGATGGGTTCTGTTCATTGAAGTATTCCAACAGAAATTAAGTACTGGTATATTAAATGATATTATAAATGTAGTGCCAGATGCACTGTCACATTTTCATATATGAAAACAAAGCAACTGTTGATCAAAAGACCCAGGGGCCATTTTTAGGTTGGATCTTATGTGACAGAGAAGGCATGTCATAAAAGTAAAGAGCTTGCACTATCATAAAGAAAATAATAAATAAATAGCCTCATTTCAGTATGATCATTTATGACATACAAAATAACACTAGAGGTTTTGAAGAAGAAAGCTAAGTTGTTTTGCAACAGTTAATGAGTTATTGTTCCAGAAAGTGACAAGTGTTACACAAAATTGCTGAATTCATGTATTTAGAATGGATGTTATACTCCTAATGTGGCATCTGTATGAAGGATGTGGCCATTATGTTATATAGGCCCTATATTTTATACAGATGTGCATATGACACATGTAATTATTTTATCATTTTGAAAATTTGAATAAACAAGTAAAAGCTATTACAAGAACTTGTGAACGGTACTGGAGAATGAAATTTTCATGACCAGTCACATATTAAAGAATGAACCCTATAATCCCAAAGAGCATTAATAACCTAGCTGCAGTAGATATTATTGGATCATGTCCAAGAAGATGAAGTTGTGTGTCATATAATTCTAGTGTTGACATACTTTTGTTCTAAATGTAAATTGGAACACTTGTTCTGCACTTATTTTGCAGACAGATTTACTTGATCGCCACAAGTGGTACATGAATTTGAAAGGATCTCAAATGAGCTTCCTGATTTCATCAGTAATTAGAAATAATGAAATGAAAATTAGTAGTGAACCTTTACTAAAACTCTGTAAGTGCCAAAGTGTGTAGAGGCCCTCACAAATAATATAAACTCATATATATAAAGAAATATAGAAGAGCATTTGCACCAACATCTACATCTACTTCCACTTCCTCCACCCCTACCTGTTCCTTTGGGAATGTTTCTTGTCAAGAATGATTGCTGATAAGCCTCCATATGGACTTGAACCTCTATAATTTTATTCTCATGGTCTTTTCATGAGATATACATTGAAGGAAGTAATATAGTGTTAACTCTTCTAGGAATGTGCGCTCTCAGAATTTTGACAGTAAACCATAGCATGATATATAATGCCTCTCTTGTAGTATCTGCCACCAGAGATGGTTGGTCATTTCTGTGAAATTTTTGTGCTTCTAAATAAACCTACGACAATATGTAGTGCACTTCTTTGGATCTTCTCTGTTTCTGCTAGCATTCTTGTCTGGTATGTATCCCATGCCAGCGAGCGATGTTGAAGTATTGGTTGAGTGGTGATTTTGTAAAAGTTACCTACTTTGTTGATCGACTACATTTCCTGAGGATTCTTTCAGTGAATCTCAGCCTGGCTTCTGGCTTTCCTATAGTTAGTTTTGTGGTAATTAAACTTTAAATTGTTCCATTACATATTCCCAGACATTTTATAGAAGAAATAGATCCCAGTGTAACTACACAATAATGGGTCTTTCTGTCTATGTACATGAAGTACATTACATCCATTTATGTTGAGGTTCAATTGAAATTCTCTGCAGCAAGTGTTGATCCACTGCAGGTCTTCTTACATTTTGTTATAGTTTTCTAGTATTGCGACTTCTCTGTATAAAGTGCTACCACATGTGAAAAGCCTCATGGAACTTCCAGTAATGCCCACTGTATCACATATATATGAGGGTGGTTTGAAAAGTTCTCGGAATCACCATGAGAGGTCAGTGCTAGCACAATCAGTTGTTCACCTGATATTCATTGGACTGTTGTCTGTAAACATGTGCCATGTCAATGCTCTTGGAAGAGAGTTGTGGTGGTGATGTGGATCTGTTGTTGTTCCCGCATAGTGATTTGCAAAGATGGAAAAATTCGAGATTCAAGCAGTGATTAAGTACTTTGTAAAGAAAGGTGTGAAAGCAAAGGACATTCATGCCAATTTCCAGAATAGACAGGGGACTCTGTTCCTTCACATTCAACTGCTGCCAAGTGGACAAATTAATTTAAATTTGGTTGGGAGAGCTTAAATGATGATCTATGCAATGGTCAGCCAAGATGTGTCACTACTCCAGAAATCATTGCAAAAGTGCACAAAATGGCCATGGAAGATCGCCGATGAAAATGTGTAAAATTGATCATTCTTACCAGATATCATCTGAAAGAGTATATCACATTTTAACTGAAGAATTAGAAATTAAAAAATTATGTGTAAGATGGGTGCCTCCGCCACCAAAGAAAGCAAAGACATTTCATTCAGCAGGAAAGGTCATGGCATCAGTGTTCTGGGATGGGAAGGGGATTCTTTATGTAGATTATCTCCCCACTGGGTGAACAATTACTGAAGAATACCATCTAACTTCATGGAAAAATTGCAACAAAAGGTATGTGAAAAAAGGCCAGGTTTAGCAAGGCAGAAAGTCATCTTCCATTAAGACAATGGCGCCCATACACACATGCCATCGCCATGGCAAAATTACACGAACAACTAAGGTATGAATTGTGCTGATTCACCTGATATGGTTCCATCAGACTTCTATCTCATCCAAAAACTGAAAATTTTTCTTGGTGGATGAAGATTCACTTTAAATGAAGAATTGATAGCTGGAGTTGACAACTATTTTGCAGCTCTGGAAGAAACTCATTTTTGAGATGGGTTCAAGGCACTGGAACGTTGTTGGACCAAGTGCATTAATCTACATGGAGACTACATTGAAAAATAAAAAAAAATCAGTGATCTAAGCACTTTTTGTCTATTCCATTCCAAGAACTTTTCAAACCACCCTTGTATATTGTGAAAAGCAATGGAACTATAACACTGTCTTGGGGTATGCCTGAAGTTACTTTTAGGTGTGGAGAATTCTCTCCGTTGAGAATGACATACTGTGTTCTGTTTATTAGAAACTCTTCAGTCTATCCCACCAAGTTCAGTGGCCCTCCCTCTGTTGAGAGATTTCAGTTGCTTTTCTATCTCATGATTACTTACTTCAGTACCAGAATTTTGTAATACATGCAACAATTTAAAGGAGATACTGCAGTGCAATCTTCTTCTATGAAACAGTTTTTGAAGAAGACATTTAGTATTTTGGCCTTTTCTGTGTCACACTCCACTTCAGTGCCATTATGGTCATAGAGTGTCTGGACAAATTCCTTCAGTCTGTTTACTGATTTAACATAGAACCAAAACCTCTTATGATTTTCTGTCAAGTTGATAGCCAGAATTTGACTTTCAGATTGATTGAACACTTCATGCATGGCTCTTCTTACACTAATTTTGGCCTCATTTAATTTGGTGTTTGTCTGTGATGCTTTGGCTACATTTAAATTTGTGGTGAAGCTCACTTTCCTTTTGTAGCAGAACATAGTTGTCAAACCATGGTGGGCATTTTCCATTCCTCACAACTTTGCAAACACACAAAATTTTTCAGTCTTGATTGCACTTTATTATTTCTGACATAGATTATGTGTTTCGGCTAACTGCTATCATCAGATCTGTCATGAGACAGAAAACATAAATATGGGATATACAGTTCTTTGCACATATTACAAAAATATTTTTGTAAGAAAAAAATAGTCACAAGATGCATGTTATTTCATGAGATTACAAAATGAGAAGTGCTTGCAATTAATAGGGTACAAATACAATAACACAGATTCACAATACATATCAAATTACATGAATGCATGGTGTCTGTTCTTTCAGACATGTCATAAGGTGGTGCTGAAAACACTATAATAGTGTAATCTATTTGATATATGACAGAAAAATGGAAACATGAATAAAATTTAAATTAGATTAAAAATATAATTTCCTTTTATTATTAATGTGTTAAGTAAACATTAAAAATGACAAATCCATATGCGTTGATACATATGCATCTGTATGGGTCATGTGTGATTTTAACACACTTAGTGTGAGACAAGAGTAACACAACAGTAAAACAGGTTAGAGTAAAATATTGAAGCTTCAAATGCAACACTACAGACCAAACAGAGAGAAATCATGGAGCACTAAACAAACAATCAGCAAATGATATAGTAAAAAGCAATGATAAAATTGCAGGTAAAATATTCCAAGGCAACCAGTGCATAACCTATTTGGAGCCAATAAAAAATAATGTGAGGGTGGCGCAGTTGGTTTGTTAAAGTACTCAAATGTGCTTTAAATGTGATCTTGCTCAGGCATTTGATTGTGCAGGTAAAAAAATTTTACTAAGCACACAAAAATTGTAGGTGTTAAAAACACTCCACTTGCATAGTGGGAGTCTTATCTTAACAATTCAAAGCACAGGGACACATTAGCAAATGATAACAAACTAATAAGACTAATTTTAGAATAAGGAAACATTAAATATAATGTTCCTCAGTAAATAAAGCAAAGCAGTAAGAAAGTCATGTAAAACAGATAACCGTACATCTTGTTAGTGATTTTAGAATTCTTACACTCACTTCTAAACATACCTTGATGGTTTTGTTGCTGATAATAAAAAGGAGTTTGGGAAACCATATCACTCCAAATGAAACTTAAGAACATAGCACACTAGCCACCATTCTTTCTACAAATTATCTGATATCTAGATTCAGGGATTGAAAACTTCTGTTAGCTACAAGGCAAGTTATACAAGTTTGTTATACAGCTATGTGGCAAGGAGAAATGTACTGTAAATAATACTCAGAATTTACAGATGTAGAAAAATACTTTCTTTAAAAAATACCATTGTAACCAAGTAAACATAACCTGCTAATAGTAGATAAACTGTTGCTATGAAGTAAAACTGAAGAGGCAGCAGCATTATGAAATATACTGATAGTTTATAGTTAATACAGTAAACAGCTTATGTTTATATGTTGGTTTTTTCTTGTTCTAATGTATACCTTGACTTGTTCCACATCCCTGAACATTCTCTTTCTTGATGGGATATACAGAATGCAATGAATGAATGGGTCTTTGGCACTTGGCTCACTTTTGTTCTTGGTGAACATAAATAGGGCACTGGAAGATCCTTCAAAAACTGTATTTGCTGATGACACAATGGTAAAGGACCCAAACACATCCAGACCAAACACAGCCAATAGAATGATGGATAAGGCATACAACTAATTCTTAACAAACATGAAGTATTCACATTATAAAATTCTAAGCACATAACAATTATTTACAGTAACCAGAAATACAAACAAATGGATGCATATTGTATGAGGCTGCATGTATAGTGTGTCTAGGTGTCCAGATGGATAATAAACTGAAGTGGTTGCAGCAAGTGCATAAGTTAACCAAAAAACCAGCACTGCCTGTTCTGGACTTAAAAAATCTCTCTCACGGTGTTGATATGCAGTCAGTATTGCAAACTTCCACTCAGTACTGTCACAGTCTAATATAACAGTCATGACACTTTGTCTGGATTTTGTTGCCTATTGCACCAGCAGCACACCAAGCGACCAGTAAGTTAAAATGTTGAGTTTGCCGTGATCGTGAAAGCGAAAGCAAATAGTAGTTGTTTATTTTGGTTAGTACAATGGTTTTTACAAATGTGAGCATAGCACAATAAATTGTAGCACCAACAAGAAGAAGATTTTAGGTTTCGAAAGGACCCTGAGAGGTATATACCATCATGTTACTAAACTGCATTGTCAGGATTTGCTTGCAAATTTCATGATATGTTAGACTGTGGTACTGTCCTATGGCATAGTCTTCTGAGATATGTAGATAAGGTCAAAAATATTTATTCTATTTTAAATGTGCAGTAAGCAAATTTTGTTCAGTTGATAGTAGAACATCTTTCACAAGCCTCTTCAGGCACCAAGAAATTCTTGCAGAACCAACACACTCCCTCCATAATGAAATTTGTGGTTAAAAATAAGATGAATTTAGGATTACTGGTAACAATTTAATTCACACTTACAACACTAAGAGTAAAGATAGTTTTGATGTAGAGACTGCATCACTCTTTATAATTTCATATTCTTTTACAAAGGTTCATTTGCTGGTGACATGAAGCAGGAAACTGGATATCCTTTGATATTTAAACTTGTACACTTATACCCCAGGATCAAATAAAATTAATTTCAATTCAGTTCAATGGCTTACACTGCAATATGTGCTTGATTTAGGGAATAATTAGTGAAATAAAAATAAATAAGTGATTTTTTCAAAATGTAATTCTGTCAGTTCTTTACCTTTCATTTCACTTTGTTTGATAATCATGTCAGAAATGGAGCCTTGTTATGAAGGAGAATTCTAGTAAACACGCTCAACTACTGAAATATATAAAGAATAGAGAGAACTAAAAACTGAAGTACCGATTAAATCTCTTGCATTTCCTGACTGATCGAAATTTGACAGCTTTTCATCACCAGTATGCAGTAGGAAACATCACATTCATACAAACTAAACTACATTTTTACAAATTTATACTTACAGGAGATAATGGAAATACAAAGGCCTGGAAGATATAACTGTTGAGTTTCCTTATATAGTGATTCATTTGTTGCAAATGATTATTTGACTTCAGTTCTAGTGTATCTTGCAAAATACACACAGTGTAATAAAATGCCTGCATTGCCTGGAAGAAAAGCAGAAACTAACTTTGAGACATATGCTGTAATATTATTGTAGAACTAAATATGTTATACAGCTTGTTTTAAGTCGTGAAAAATATCAGTATAAGGAGTTCTTTAGTTTCAACAATAATTATAGAAATGAGGGAAATATAAATCAAATGGCAGATTTTGTTTAAAATTATATATACCTCATAACTATTTTAATGTAAGACTTGTGTAAATATTGCAAATAGTTCTCCTGTTATAGAAAGTAAAAGAAGAAACTTATATTGAACAAAAACATTATCATAGCTGTAATTTCTAGAAAAGGGTGGGAATAATAATCTAAAGTTAAAACAATTACAGGGACAGAGAGATGCTAATGGATCTGAGAGCTAGGAATAATTTCTTCACTTTGAAATGTAGGCTATCTATTGGCAGTACTAGAATTTCTCCCCCGGAATGTGTGTGTGCTTCCCAGCCATTCTGATCTCTTTTTGTAGGTATCTCAAGTGAATTTTCCTTTTATTACAAAAAAGCTGAGAAAGGCCATGAGCAATGAAACAGAATTAACAAAGGAACTTACAAAATTCCACATTGTTAAAAATCTTCCTTGAAATCTTTCAAGGCGTTGAATCCAGGGATTATTTATCTTTCTCACACAGGTTACAGCATCAGCTAAATAATAAATTACCAAAGCATGATGCAAAACTGTACCTAAATGAAAAATTAAGCGTAATGTATTAATTTTATCTCCTGCCATTTTATGTGAATGCTGTGTAGGGAAGTGTTGTTCCTTGCAAGAATTTGATTAAAAATACTGAAACAGCCACTTTGCCAATTTCTTAGAAACATTAGCACATAAGAATGAAGGACAGATTGTTGTGTTTTTCTGCCTAAATGCATCAGTTGCACTATTTACACAACAATGTCACGTCCAAGCAGTATCTTAAAAAGAAAACAGGCAAGTTCATCTCTCCTGAACAACAACATTTCATGACCTTGAAAGAGCTTGCTTCGAGTGCTCCCTATACAGCTAAGTCTGTTATTTAGATGGGATACTTATGCACTTACTAAGTATTTAGAAACACACTTTACCTTTATTCCATTCCTCTTTCTTATAATTATTTTGGTGAAGTGTAGAACTGAGTTATAAACTAAACAATATGGATATACCTTATGCAGCCACAGTACAAGGATTCTGGGTGGGGTTCTTTGTTGTGGTATAAGGATCTTCAGTGGCTTCCTGCAGCATAAAGCAGGAAATGAGGAATCACTATAATACTAAAGAAAAATTAACAACACTTTGCAAAAATTATCTAATTATTTACATTCAAAGACTCAAAATATCTCTTATCTGAGTAACAGTTGCCAATTCTTTGGCACACAGATAGGGCATTGTTCAATTATAAATGCTCTTGTGATCATGTGAATCTAACAAAGAGAGATAAACTGCATACACTCAATATAACTGAAAAGCTGCAACTTTTTTAAGTGTACAGAGTTTACACTTACTTTTACTATGTTAATTTTACTTGAGTAAGCACAATTAAATGCTTAGTTGTTAATGCAGTTCCCAGTAGACACTTCATTTTGTTGATGGTTGCCTTGATTTGTACAAAATCAGTGAAGGTTTACTTTTATCACAGTATGTGAATAAATAAATAAATAATGAATGAATTATTTAATAGAAAATAATGAATGAATTATTTAATTAATTATCCAGAAATTATTTTTACAGGTTAATGAAAGACATGAGAGTTTTTCTCCTGACCAACTTAATATACGTAATTTGATTTGTTAAAAATTACATTTCTAGTTTTTTTTTTAAATAGCAGTACTAATAACATGTTCAGAACTTTTTACTATGAGAATAAAGATCTTTCATTGATTGAAAACATTATACTCAAAATATTTCGTGTAGACCTTGCCAGTTGTTCTCCATAAAACATGAAATGCTTTAAACAATTACTTAATCTCCCTTCATCCTCTTCCTCCTGAGACCTGAGTGACTTGTGTCACATTTCTAACCTTCGCCAAGTTACATCTCTTCCATTTCATTCTTTTATACACTGATTAACCAAAACTTTATGACCACTGTCTATCATGATATTGTATACCACCTTCTGACGTTGTGGGCATGTGACTCAATAAGGAAAGTATATAAGTGTAGCAGAAACAAATGTGTAATTATTTTAGTGATGATACAGTTTACAATGGTGGAAACTCACTCTCATAAAATACTTTGACAGAGGGTAAATTGTTATGGACGGGTGCCTGGAAAAGAGCATCTTTGAAACAGTGATGTTGGTTGGCTATTTGCATGCTACTACCTTGAACATCTATGGAAAGTGGTTGAAGGATGGTGAAATAACAAGTAGGTGCAACATGTTGGACATCCACTCCTTATCACAGCATATGGAGGTCAGAGACATGAGCACTCTGCAAATCAGTATAGGTGACAGTCTGTGGCAGAACTAATAACAGAGGGCAATGCTGGTACAAGCACAATTGTTTTGGGGCACTCCATTTAGTGGGCACGGTTTAAAAAAAGGGCTCTGTGATAGATGGTCTCTATGTGTTCTTATGTTGAGCCAATCACTTCAACAATTATGATTGCACTAGGCATATGGTCATTGAGATCAAACTATGGATCAGTGAAAATGTGTTGCCTGGTCAAACAAATCATATTTCTTGTTAAACCAGGTCAGTAATCATGTCCAGATATGCTGTTATCTAGGCAGTTGATTATTGAAATACACACTACACCATGGATGCTGACTGGTGAGGGCAGTATATGCTATGGGTGTCTTTACCTAAGTTTCCAAGGGATCTGCGGTAGTAATCAAAGGTACCTTGGCAGCTGTTTGTATGTGTGTCTCTGTGTGTGTATGTGTTTCTTTTCCACTTAATTTTCAACACTTGGCTGTAGCATCACATCTCAGATGCTTCATTCTCTTCTTTTCTGGTTTTCCCACAGTCCATGTTTCACTACCATACAATGCTGTGGTCTAAACATACATTCTAAGAAATTTCTTCCTTAAATTAAGGCCCATGTTTAACAATAGTAGACTTATCTAGTCCAAGAATGCCATTTCTGCCAGTGTTAGTCTGCTTTTTATGTCCTCCTTGCTCTGTCCATCATGGGTTATTTCCTTCCCAAGGTAGCAGAATTCCTTAACTTGGCCTACTTCTCATTACTTTCATCTGTCTTCAGTGCTCTCAGTCTGTATACTGCACTCATTAGACTGTTCATTTCATTCAACAAATCCTGTAAATCTTCTTCAGTATCACTGAAGCTAGAAATGTCACCAGAAGATCTTATCACTAATATTCTTTCACCTTGAGTTTTAACCCCACCCTTGAACCTTTCTTTCATTTCAATCAGTGCTACTTTGATGTAAAGATTGATCAGTAGGGGCAAAAGACTGTATCCCTGTCTTACACCCTTTTTAATCCAAACTCTTTGTTGTTGGTCTTCCAGTCTTATTGTTCTCTCTTGGTTCTTGTACATATTGTCTGTTACCCATCTTTCCCTGTAACTTAACCCTATTTTTCTTGGAATTTCAAACATATTGCACCATTTGAATTGTTGAACACTTTTTGCATGTCAACAGATCCTATGAATATGTCTTCTTTTTTCTTCAATCTTGCTTCTATTGTCAACTGCAACATAAGAACTGCCTCTTTGGGGCCTTTACCTTTCCTATATTCAAACCGATAATCATGCAAGAGATCTTCAATTTTCTTTTCATTCTTCTTATTGTTATTATAGTCAGCAACTTTGATGCATGAATTTTTAAGCTGACTGTGCAATAATTCTCACACCTGTTGGCTCTTGCTATCTTCAGAATTGTGTGGATAATGTTCTTTCTGAAATCTGATGGTACATCACCAGTCTCATAAATTATACACACCAATGTAAATAGTCATTTTATTGCCACTTCCCCCAATGATTTTAGAAATTCCATTTTAATGTTATCTATCCCTTCTGCCATATTTGATTTTAAATCATCCAATGCCCTTTGAAATTCTGATTCCAATAATGGATCCTGTATTTCTTCCCTGTCGACTCCTTTTTCTTCTTCCATCACATCATCAGAGAAGTCGTCCCCCTCATAGAAATCTTCAATGTGCTCTTTCCACATATCCATTCTCTTCTCCACATTTAACAATGGAATTCCTATGGCACTCTTAATGTTACTACCCTTGCTTTTAATTTCACCAACTGTTTTTTTGACTTATCTATATACTGAGTCAGTCCTTCTGACCAACATTTTTCATGATGTCATTTCACCTTAGCTTCCCTGCACTTCCTATTTATTTCATTCTTAAGTGACTTGCATTTCTGTATTCCTCACTTTCCCTGAACTTGTGTTTCTTTCTTTCATCAATTAACTGAAGTATTTCTTCTTTTATCCGTGGTTACCTTCTTTGTACCTATGGTTTTCTTTTCAGCTTCTGTGACTGACATTTTTAGAGATGTCCATTCCTCTTCAAGTGAACTGCCTACTGACCTCTTCATTATAGCCTCATAGAGCTCAGAGCATTTCTTTTCATTCCTCAGCACTTCTATGTCCCACTTCTTTGTGCATTGATTCTTCCTGACTAGTCTCTTAAACTTCAGCCTACTCTTCATTATTACTAAATTGTGATATGAATCTATATCTACTACTCTGTATACCTTACAATCCAATATCTGATTTCAGAATCTATTCCAGACCAAGATGAAATGTAATTGGCATCTTGCCATATGCCCTGGCCTTTTCGAAGTATGTCTCCTCCACTCACGATTTTTGAACAGAATGTTCACGATTACCAGCTGAAATTTATTGCAGAACTCAGCTAGTATTTCTCCTCTCTCATTCGTCCTGTCAGGCCCAATTTGTGCTGTAACCCTTTCTTCTATTCCTTCCCCTACAACTACATTCCAATCCCCCATCAGTGTTAGAATTTCACCTCCCTTTACAGATGGAACAGCCCATTCAGTACCCTTGTAGATTGTCACTATCTCATCATATTCTGTTTGTGATTTTAGTATGTACACCTGAACTATTGTTGTCAGTGTTGGTTCACTGTTGTTTCTGATGAGGGCAACCCTATCACTGAACTGTTCACAGTAACTCACCCTCTGCCCTGCCATTCTATTCATAATGAATCCTATTCCCATTATACCATTTTATGCTGCTGTTGATGTTACCCTATACTCATCTGACCAGAAATCCTTGTCTGTGGACTATGTGAACATTATTTTGGACTGCCTGCACCTTTTCATGTTTGATGTCTTCCCCATGGCAATGCCTTCTTCCAGCAGGATAACTGTCTCTGTCTATGTCCAAAGACCAGAATGATGATGTAGTGATTTGAAGGGCATGATAGTGAACTCATGTTGACATTTAGGCCACAAAATTTGCTTGATCTCAATGCAATGGAATATATTGGGGATGCCACCAGGGGACAGCCCATCATCCACAAACAACTGGCCTGAAATTTATGGAAAATGTATGACCTGTGCATGGGCATGTCATACCACATACCTCTGGAAATGTATTAAGGACATGTCAGATCTGTGCTATGCACAATGTTGCTGTATTGCATTCAAAAGGTTGACCAACATGATTAAACCGGTCGTCATAACATGTCTATTGGTAGTACTTAGATTTTGACTCGCAGAAGCTAAGAAGTGACATGCAGTTCCGTGACCTTGCAATTTTAAAACAATTATTTTGTTAGTGTTAGATTGAATAAGTCATTTGTCTCATTACAATATCAGTTATGCCAATTTCTGCTGGAGTTATAGGCAAATGTCACCTACAGTTAGGAAAGCATCATCAGCTATGTTTTTGTAAATAACTTTGGTTAATTTTTCATAGTATTTGGTATCTGGGATATGTATTCTTTCTTGGGAAAGGAATAAAATATGAAAGATTATGTAAAATCAGACAAAGGAAATTCCAGGTGGGAATAACAACAATGTAGGAAAAGATAGATTGCAAATTACCATAAAAAGACATCAAGTTGTACACAGGCATGATTAAAAGACACTCAATGTAGCTTTTGGCCACAGCCTTCATCAGTAAAGACACACACACACACACACACACACACACACACACACACACACACACACATACAAGCAAGCACACCTTATACACAAGCAAGCACATCTCACGCACACATGACCGCCAACTCCAGCATCTCAGATCAGAATGCGACATCATGTGGGATGTAAGCAGCAATCTGGAAGGGAAGGGGAAATGGAAGGGGAATGCAAAGGGGAAGGGGAAGGGATAGTAGTGTACGGGTGAGGAGAGAGACAAATGCTGTGGAGTGCGCACAGGCTATATTTCAACAGGCACTGCATCAGGAGGTTGTGGGGCAGGGAGGTGGGGAAAAAGGAACAAAAAGTGGGAGGAGAAAAGATGGGTGGATGTATTGGCAGAGGGCTCCAAATAAATAGGGTGGGAAACTAGAATGGGGAGGAGACGATAGAACATAGGGTGTGGAAATTGTTGGGCAGAGGGTGTGGGGACAGTATATTACAGTAGGTTGAGGCCAGGATAATTACAGGAACGAAGAATGCATGGGAAGGATAACTTCCTCTGCACAGTTCAGAAGAGCTGTTGGTGGAAGGGAGGATCGAGATGGCTTGGGTACTGAAGCAGCTATTGAAATCAAGTGTGTCACATTCAGCTGCATGCTGTGCCACAGGGTGGTCTACTTTGCTTTGGCCACAGCTTGGCATTGACCATTCTTCCTGGTGGACAGCTGGTTGGTAGTCATACCAATATAAAAAGCTGTGCTGTGATTGCAGCAAAGCTGATAAATGACATGGCTGCTTTCAAGGTGGCCCGACCCCTGATGAGGTAGGATAAATCTGTGACAGGACTGGAATAGGAAGTGCTGGGTGACATGATTTGGCAGGTTTTGCACCTGGGTCTTCCACAGGGATATGATCCTTCTGGCAAGGGGTTGGTATTGGTTGTGTCATAGGGATGGACTAAGATGTTATGGAGATTGGCTGGGTGATGGAACACCAGTTTAGGAGGGGTGGGAAGTATCTCCGATAAGATGTCCCTCATTTCAGGGCATGATGATAAGTAACACATGTCTGTAAAAAAATATTTTTTGAAAGTTGTTTGGAATTTGATAACTGACTTTTATGTACTTTTCAGCGCTGATTTCAAAAATGCAATTCATTTTTTTCTATCATGTCAGGTTTTCTAACAAAAAAGGAAGTATTTTTGGGTATAATAACAAAATTTAAGCAATTTATCAAATTTTTTCCAACGTTATAAAATTATATTTTATTTATAAATCATATTCTAAACTTCATTTTCAGTACGCTCCCATTTCTCTTTAAGCTCATAAGTCCTTATAATAACACTTTCGCTTTCTGTCGAAGCTTCTTTTATTGGTTTTCCGACTGTGGACTCGTTGAGGATCATCTCCTTCTATCATCCAGCAGTAGTCCACTATCGTGTTGATGTTCCATCTTCCTAGATATCTTCTTTCCATTGTATCAATCTCTGTCTTCTTCACTATCACCTTGCTGAGCCAATCATCTATATCATCCAAAGAATCTGGAGGAGAGAGTATTGGTACTTCAGGCACCTGAGGAACAGGGCGAATAACTCATTGAATGTTAGGGTAAGAAATGTACTTTTTGTTTTTCAAATTGAAACCTTGTACATTGCAAGAACAAAAATAACAGTCATCACTATGATTTTTGGGCTCCCTCCAAACCATTGGTATTCCAAAACGTAAGGACTGCTTTTTACATTGAAATCTTTGCCTCAGTTCTTCCACACACACTAAACAAACTTTGTGTGGGGCCCAAGGTTTATCTTGATCACCTAACTTTATACCAAAATAGGTGAAATATACTTTTCAACAAAACTGGAAATGTTTCTTTGTTGATTTTCAATGGTATGTTACCACAAATGTAGCAGAAGCAATCTGGTGAGTTTATACATTCTCTGGTAGCCATTGTCCATTGCCCATAAAACAACTTCACAACAGAAGAAAACAGTCACTAATTTAAAGCTCTAGTAACAACAACACGTGAACAGTACAGAGTGAAGAGGCACTGTGAACTGAAGGACAATAGAAGAAGTTCACTGCTTGATGATGCTGGGGAAGGGACATGTATATCTAGTATAAAAATGGCTAAATGTCAGTTTATGGAGATCCTAAAACAAAAATTCAAACTCACTAGACTGCTGAAAAATCAAAAAAAGCTAAAACTAGACAAGCAGTTTGTGAAATAACTGTATCAATGGAATTTTTTCACTATTTTTCCCAAAATCAGTATTGAAAACACTATAAAAGTCACTTAATAAATTTGAAGCAATTTTTATGTCGCAGACCTTTGTAATCAAAGCCCCGACAAAGGATGTGGTTCAGTTGTTTCAGTCCAGAGTGGGTGATGAAGGGGACACTCCTTTGTGGCTGTTTTTTGCGGGTGTTGGAAGGATCAGGGTTGTGAGGGGAAATGGCATGGGAGATTTGTTTGCAGGCTAGGTCTGTGGGTTAGTGCCTGTCTGTGAAGGCCTTTGTGAGACCCTCAGCATACTGCACAAGGGAGTTTTTGTCACTGCAAATATGCCATACTTGGGTAGCCAGGCTATATGGGAGAGATTCTTTGGTGTGAAAAGGATGGCGGCTGTCAAAATGCTGGTGCTGTTGGTGGGTGGTGGATTTAATGTTGACAGAGGCATGGATGGAGCCATCAGAGAGGGGGAAGTCACCATCTAGGAAGGTGGCTCACTAGGTTGAGGAGGACCTGGTGAAGTGGATGTGAGAGAAGGTGTCGAGGTTGTGGAGGAACAAAGATAGGGTTCTTGGCCTGGAGTCCATATCATTAAGATATCATCAATGAATCTGAACCAGATTAGGAGTTTTGTGTTTTTGGAGGCTAAGAACGTCTCCTCTACATGGCTAGTTAAGATGGCAGACATTGGCTTCAAGTTTGTCACATAACACCACCTCCCCTCTTTTTTTTAGATCCATACTGCAGATTCTCCAGTGATGAACTTACCTTGATGCATGTAGTTGCTCGGCAGTGCAGTGTATCATAAATAAATTGCTTATAGTGTAAGGTATTTGTCTCAGAAAATTGTGTGTAGCACCTAATAGATGAAATAAAATTAATTAAAGTTAAGTTGGTTGTTTGTATCAAATGCATTGTTTCTATGTGCATAGATAATTAACATACAATGATTTTATTGCGGTTTGCAAATTTAGAGAGATGAAATGTCATTTTTATTCCAAAGTTTTTAAGAGCATTATGTACACTGTTGAAGACTACAACAAGCTACACTCAGTGCAGCTGGTCTGCTGCTCAGCACTTATCAGCAGAGCTATCTGAGACTCCCCAGGTCATTTGTCTTTTCTGTGGCTTGAGTGGCACTTCTGGAGTACAGGCAGCTAGCGGCAAATATCACATAAGCAAAGTACATTCAATTGGCTTTTACTTATTTATGCAGTAGCAAGATAAGTATTGATCTATGCTATATGCAGTTTTCTTTTTAATTCTGCATGCGAAGAACAAGTAATTACCTTTGCATAAGTTCCTCAATGGAAATGAAATGCAAGTAAAAAATGTCATTTTAATAGTTTGGTTATCAATGGTTGCTATAGAGATTCAGGCTCTCCCATTTCAAGTACAGCTATTAAGAAATGACAAATTTTGTCTTGTCTGGGTGAAACATTACTACATATTGTCAATAGTAAGTATCATTCACATTGTGGAGCAAATTAAGATTTCACAATTTTGCATTTCAATTAGAAATCAATGAATGAACTAAAGTCAGTATTAGACATTGATCTGCCTGGCAAAATCTGACTATACTGTAGTGCATCGCTCTCGTAGTGAGAACTTTCATGAAAATGCATGCTGAGTTAATCACCTTGGCTACAGTGACAGATAGGATTGCCAAATCTGCCAGCAATCCGTGCCTGAATAGTGCTGGAATAATTCAATTTATGCAAGTTATTGGCATTAATGTCCTGAGTTTCCAGTCACAGTTAAGTCGCATGACAGGTCTCCAGTATGTCTGTTTTTTTCCTATGAGTGGCACTCAAATATTTGCTTGCTATGCAAGGATTCTGCCAAATTATCTGGGTGAGCTCTGTACCTTCCAAAACTGATTTTATTCAAGCCATTATGCAAAAGTGTAACTATTCATGCAATAAGTGGGTTTAATTTTCAATTTCATCTTTTAAAATTTCATTGTTAAAATATGATAATACAACCTACGGGCTTGGTGAGGAGAATTCATATTTTGATGTTTGGAAAGTTAGCTTGCCACATGTGCATGCATCCTTGCACAGGCAGATTGCCAACACATGAAGCAAGGCTCTGTGATGTCACACGGCAGCGATTTTGCTGTTTTGATGTCATGGAGTCGCACACTTGTACAATGTGGTGCTGTTTGCAATATCATGCATAGTGGCGATGGAATTTTTTGACTCATATTTTCACCAATAATCCTAATAGAAAAGGGTGAAAAGTCTTTAATAACTAATCTGTATGTGATTCTACAGTCTGTAGTGACACATTCATAGTTCTGCTGTCTCTGGGCTGGCGGATGTAAACTTACATTGACAGAGTTGTCATTGTTCTATTTGTTTTTCATAAGTAGGCACATGGGTCATAAAGGCATTAATGCGAATTATTTCAGTCTTGTATCAAGTATTCTGAATAAATGTGTAATCATCAGTTATAAATGTTGAATTTGGATGAGTTATATCATACATAAGTATCATTGAAAGCTTGCTTATTGCAATATAAATCACTTACTGAAAACATTTGTAGTTGACTATCAGATAGAACTGCAGTGTACATAAAGTAATTGAACAAAGTATAAAATAGTGGTGTAATGATGTACAGATGTTTCATTTAAGTATGTAGCTCTTGGCCTACTCATAATATTGTGATACAATGAAGTACTTGTAAACTTATAGGTGTTGCAGGTTATTTGTTATTAACACTCATAACTGTGATCACAGTATAATGGAGTGATTTCCATGCTCAGATAGCTTCAACATGTTGTTACATAGCAGTTAACTGAGAATGAATTTTCGACTCAAATGAACGACTATATCAAATATATAAGCTGAATGTCACGTCTTCCTGTAGGAAGGCCAATTCGACAAAAATTCAGCAGTTATTCTGAAAAAGTGTTCAAGGTGTAGCACAAGAAGTAGTTTCTGATAAACCCTTTAACAGAGTGTAATTCATAGTCTCTGAATGCATTTAATGTTCAGATGCAACTTGCTGGTGTGTATTACTGAGATGGTTCTTGGTAAGCATTTAAGAAAACTTTTACAACATGTTACACCTGTTTGTAGTGGCAATAATATTGTGTGAACTAAATACTTCCTATATGCCTCACAGAGGCCTTTTGTCTTACATGACTTATGAATGCAATGACCTTGTAATTATTTAGCCTTTTCTACACGAATTATCCTCATCCATGACCAGGAATAACTGGTTGACAAATAGTAGTCTGTGCATCTTAGAGATTCTATTCAAAAAGCTCAGCTGTACTTTCATATTTTTCTGTGATTGGCATTATTTTTTCATGACTGCAAAAGTAGTTATTATGACTTCCATTTAACATTTATCTTCATTTCCTATTGTTAGTTACAAAATTATTTCTCTCTTCTCTGGATGCTAATTCTCAAAACTATGACATATACCGTTATTCAAAAAAAGTGTTGAATACTTTGAAAGCTGATGGTACTCATTGAAACAAGAAAAATGTCCAATAAACGTGGGTCCAGAAATGCATACTTTCTGCTATAAACATGTGTTTACAGGAGGTGTTCAATGTGGCATGCATTTGTGACAATGCACTCCTCTGCCCTCTGGCATAAGGAATGATGCACCTTTTGAAGTACACCCAGTTGTTGTCATACCTGCTGGTTGACATTGCAGATGTGACCCTGTAGTGTTCATGCATTGTTGATTGCCATGACATAGACCAACCTTGAAGTGTTCCCATAATCAAATGCCTAGGCAACTGACGTCTGGGAAATGGGCAGGTCAAATTGTGGGGCCCCCTGACAAATCCAGTGGTCCTGAAATGTCTGCATCAGATGTTAGTGAATGTTATGATGAAACTGCACTGGTGTGCCATCATACATGAATCACATTTGTATTTGTTGCTGCATTGGCACAGTCTCCATCAAGGTAGGTAATCCATTAACAAGAAAGTCTAGAAAATGCACCACAGTTAACCTTTGTGGTAGCACGTATGGCCTTATTAATCTATCGTCTTGTACACTGGCCCATGCATTGATAGAGAATTGGTGTTGATGCCCTTTCTCCTGAACTGCTTGGGAATTTACATATGCCTGTACATGCTGGTTATGGAAATTCACAACACCATCTCTTGTGAACCATGCCTCATCAGTAAATAAAAACTTGGATGAGAACTGTGGATCTGTGGCACATTTCTGCAAGAGCCATTGACAGAACAGCTGTCTGTCTTAGGGGCCGAATGCAATGATGTATGCCTCAGATAATAGAGTGAAACACATCTTCTGCTGCTAATCATTGTATGCTGGTCCCAGGGGTTTCTTCCACCGAACGTAACACAAGGTCCCCCATGTCAGGCATGTGGATTGTGAGGAGCCTTCCACTGTCAGTCTTCCAAGGTGCAAAGGTAACTGTGTCCCTCAGATGCTGGAAAAGTCTGCTGAAGAGCTTATCAGAGGGCACTCTTTACTGTGGATATTTTTCAGTGCAGATGGCATGGACTCATGGGCTACCTCCATTTGCTAAAACATAGCAGAATATGATATCTGCCACTTCACTTGTTGAGTAGTATGCTTCCATTGATGACAAGTGGTGGAAGAGAGAAAATGTAAATGAACTATATCATTTGTATGTGCAAACAGTGCGATAACTGTAAAAACATAGATGAGTTTGCGTTTGCAACAAGGTAGAACACCATGATACGTACCCAAGGGTTGACAGCACTGTACAATAAGGCACACAAAGATGACAAAAATTAATGTAGTCTACAACATGACTTGAATCACACAACTGGCTGCAAGTCACCTGATGGTAGGTAGAGTACTGTGACTAAGACATCATAATACCTCATCAATACCACAGGATTTAGAAGTAATACTGTATTGCTGGGCTTGTACTAAGGAAGTGTAGTGCCTTTGTTTCTGTCTTCCAACTGCTTTTGTGTGGCTTTGGAATTACTGTGTTTATCCTGTTTCAAAATGGCTTTGATTTGAGGCAGTGGGTTAGCCTTTTTGTGTCACCTATATTGATGCTAAAGTGTAATTTGTTGATTTTAGAACGTGAATTCATGGGTCTCCCATAAACGGCTTCATATTGGGAATATCCCGTTACCCCGTGGACAAGACTGTTGCCTACAGGTCTGTCACAATTTAAGTGTGTTTTTGATGCATAATATGATAACATTTGCACAATAGTTTTGTGCACGAGCTCCGGGTACCTGTTAGATTTACAGTAAAAGGGCATAGTTCATCATCCTTTGATTCATAGCATTTTGAAAACTTGTGCAACAGTGACGACATGAAATCTCAGCCTTGGGTGGTGAGTATTGCTTGGGATCTTCCAAATGGCAATACAAAGTGACTGACAAAGGTGCAAGCAACAGTTTCAGCAGTCACATCTGCAAGTGGTATCAAAATAAAGTACCTTGAAAAGTGCTCAATAACTGACAATATATATTTACTATTCTTGGTGCTCTGTGGAAACGGGCCACAGATTTTCAGGGCCACAGTATTAAATCATTTTGATGCTTCTGGTAATGTTTGTAAAGGAACTTTAGTCCTTAGTGGAAGTGATCTTTGCACCTGAGGCAGACAATTTTGTATATAGTTCCAAACATCAGTTTGTTCACGTCTCCACCAGTAATTTGAGGCTATTCTTAGATTTGTGGCTTTTCGTCCATTACGGTAGGCCTGTATACTGTCATGACACTGTGCCATTACTTGTTGCAATTCTTTAGGTATTACTACTCTACTACCCAATGGAGTCAGTAATCTCCCCCCACCTTTCTATGTCCATCTATTGTCCACATTAGTCTTTTATGAAGATTCGAGAGAAGCAAAGATTACAATAAACTTTCTCTTTTACTTAGCTTTTCATGTAGAGTTGGCTCCAGTTCTTCTTGGCTAGCGGTGTGATTCTTGAAGCTGAAAATATTACATTTCAGGTCCTCACGGTTGGATTGATAAACAGATTTGAAGATTGTTATTGCAGAATTTTTTGTTTTTACGTAAATCTATTTTCTCACATTTTAGTATATCATACAGTCTTCTGATTTTTCACATTAACAAAGCTGAAATTACATTGTTTGCACAAAATACAAAAAACGTCTGATCACCTCAGAGGCATGCTTACGACTCACACACTCTGCGGAAATAACCATATCCCAAAGGGTTTACAATTTTTCTTGACAAATGAATTTCTGTTAATTTTGATTATTATTTCATAGATGAATCCAGAAATAAATATAGTAAACAGTATAAGATTGCTTGATTAATAATAGGAATTTTAAGTCTACCATTAATTCGTAATTTCAAATGTTTCTAAAAAAAAAATAATTTTAACTGTAAATTCAGAACTAGTATTTATCAATTATAACATCCAGACTAAAACATTTTATAAAGTAATTCATTTTCATAAATTTTAGTTTGAAATATATCACACTGTGTACAAAATTATATGTTACTTTTCAGAAAAGCGACTGAGATAATATTGACCTGTCCACAATTCGAAAAATAATACTGGTATTGACAACTACTGTTGATAATGCTAGAGGAGTTACAAGTCTTGTGGTATCGTATACCATCGTCTGTAACAGAATCAGAGAATGGTGCATACCGGTGGCATTCTACATCTCTCTCTTTGGGATTCTTTCAGTTCTTCTACGGGAACATGATCCGTTTCCACAACTCTAATTTTTCTGCTAAGCATGTCAGCATCTCCATGCAAATGACCAACTTTGTGCCCGACTGTATAGTAATACTCAGATAATTTTAATGTGCACCTAGTCAAACGATTTCTGGGGTCCTTTAAACTCAACGTCCACATTGGTTTGGAGTGATCTGTAACCACAGTGAATTGGCATCCACATAAGTATCACTTAAACCAATTCATGCCAAACATGAGAGCTAACAACTCTTTCTTGATACTGCTGTAGTTAATTTCTGAAGAATTCATTTGCCTGGAAGCACAACCTTCTGGTCTTTCCTCACCATCTATTTCCTGGCTTGAAATGGCCTCAACCATGTATCGGAAGGGTGAACAGTTTTTCAAAGGTTGGGTATACTACTAGGGGCAAACTAGTCAATATATTTCTAATTTTTCTCATTGCTGCCTCACACTCCTCTGTCCATTCAAACACTGTACCTTTCCTTAATAGATTTGTCAATGATTTGCTATTGTAGCCTAATCTTATAAAAATCGACAATAATAATTGGCTAAGTTGAGAAAAGATTATAACTCTTTAACATTTTTTGGTACTGGAAAATTATCCACTATTTCAGTTAGCCTAGGATATGGCTTAACTCTTTGTGAACTAATGACATGTCCGAGGTACTGAACCTGTCACTGCACAAAAGAACATTTTTTTAACTTTAAACTTAATTTTGCATTTTTAAATCAAGATATTACATTTTTTTAATCTCTCAGCATGCTCTTCAATTGTTTTTGTAGAAATTAGAAAATCACTGAGATACACAAGACACATAGTAGGTTTTAAACCTCTTAATAACAAGTTGACAAATCTTTTTAAAGTGGCAGGTGCATTTCTTTCACCAACTGGCATGAGCGAGAATTCATACAGTCCAGACAGAACCACAAAAGCAGTTTTTGGTCTATCTTGTGGTGCAATATCAAGAACACATGTGCAGGGTGGAAAAGTATTTACTGTTTCCTAATCTGTCTAAGGTCTCGTCAACACATGACAGGGTGTAGGAATCAGGTGTGGTAACCTGGTTTACCGCCCTCATTTAGACACATATACGATAGGTTTTCTTCCCACTGATTGATTTTTTAGGCACAACAGTGACAGGACTCAACTATGGACTTGCTGAGAGTGGAATTATCTCCACAGTCAGCTGCTGTTGAATAGTATCTTCAGCAACAGACTCTAGGTAGTATGGTATTCAATATCCTTTTAGCACAATTGGTGTTGTATCTCCCATGGGAATTTTGTGCTGTACAAAGTCTGTAGCTGGCAAATACTGCCTTTCCTTGAACAACCACACATATTCCTCTAAAGCTGGGTATAAAAGACTTTGCTCTGACTCCCACAAATGTGATAACTTCTTCTTCAACTGATCCCTTAATGAAGGTCCTATCATGCAAATCTTCCTCACACACAATTGCTTCTTTTTTTTCTTTTAACCTGTTTCAGCTTTGCTACTTTTGTTTGTATAACCTCCTCAGCACTGGCCAAAATTGTACCACATGGTAGTCTATATCCCATTGACCAAATTTTCAACACGCACGGGTATCTGAAACCTATTCCCCTTAGTCCCAGATTTACTCAACTCTCTCTTAACAAGTTCTTGAAACCTGTAAAGAAAGTCATTCTGAGTGAGCGCATCAACCAGGAAGTCCAATCTGGGCAGTTTACAGTCTTTGAAATTGATCCAGAGAACTCTTCCTGTTCCACTGCTGGTTTTTACAGGTTTGGGAGTTTTCAGCTCACATATATGCAGCTTGGAAGGACCTTGCGATGTGGATTCCCCTTCACAAGTTCCTCATGATTGTGACACACACACACTGCTCAAACAATGTATGGAATCACTTAATTGAACACTGCATGTTTTGTAATCTATCACAGCCTGTTAGCATTTTAGGAAATAATTTCCTAATAAAACATCAAAGTCCTGTCTGCATTTCCTTACTACTTCCAAATCAAAGACATACTTTTTCTCTTCAATGTGCAGATCTGTTGTACAGGTGCCTGCAGGAATGATTATCTTGTCTCGAAGTCCACTTACATTGTAGTGTGGCAGTTTTAGCACACGTTTGTCATTATTAGAAACAAAGAGAACACTAATGTGAGCTCTGATATCCACAAAAATTTTGATGGTCTTCCCTCTGAACTTGCCCTCTAAAACTAAATTTTCCACCTCAATGGGCTCTCCCCTTTTCATAGGGTTTATATATTTTATTGGGGGTGAGGGTAGGTGGCAAAACCTGGCTCACACTTGTCTCCCTGTGTATTAGTATTCCTGTTTGGTTGACCATTTTTTCTGTTGCCTGCTGACACGTTCCCCTTGGGTGCATTCGTCCACTTATTTTGCAGACAATGATCCTGTTCATGTCCAAGAGTATGGCATTTCTTACAACAGAAAGCCCTGCAACACTCAGCCATATGGTTGGGCTTCCCACATCTCTAGCAATTCGTCTCATTAATGAACATATGTCACACTTCACTGGCATGTGCAGGTGCATATACAAATCTTCTTACTTCCTTGCATAATAGAGAAAGTCTAACTGCTTCATACAAGGAGGTGGAGGAAGTTAACTTTACCTCACTCCCTATTTGTGGATTGATTCCATGTATGAATACTTTGATAGCTCTTGCTTCAGCTTCTTCAATTAACACTTTCTTAGGTGTATTGTCTCTTCTTAGGGTGTAGGTGTAACAAGATAATGCCCTAATCCTGTCTGCAAAGCCCTCCCTGCATTCCTGTCTAAGGGTGGACAGCAGATCAGGTAAAAGCTAACCCCATGCATGTCAGAGTAATGCTCTGCAAACCCCTTTGCCAAGAATTCAAAAGTGGGTGCTTCCCACAACACATCTACTCACTCAATATAAATTTACTCATCACCTGGAAGCTCCAACTTGTTGACATTTAATGAAAAATGATCTGGCCATGCACATGTACATCCCACATCACAGATGTTTTTTAAAAAAATGTTGTTACATTTTTGCCTAGTTTTCCAGCAATAGGAGGTACAAAAGTTGTGGCTATATCTAATATTAGTTTTTCAGGTTCAGCCTTAGGGGCACTTGAAGGTCCTGGAGTTGCCACATTTTCAGCAGCTCTGGCTTGATGTTCACAAGTTATCACATTAAGCCACTCCTATAACTCTATTTTTTCAAGTGTCAGGGTGCTTATCTGCTGTTACAGAAAATTAATTCAATCAAGCTCTTCTGTGGCAACAGATGCAGCATTGGGAGCTGATTTGCTCCTCTCCACTGGTTGGCAAGGTTGTAAATCAGGCATGGTTACAAAACTTGGATTGAAACTGAACAGTTTGCACACAAAAATAGGTCTCACTCCATTCTAGGTGACAAATAGATCTCTTTGTTGGAAGTTCTCCAGAGTTGTCAACTAGCACAATACACTGCAGCAACACTTACATCACATGGAAATGGTGGTGGTGGTGGGGGCAGCAGAGGCGGTGGCAGCAGCGACCTCAGCAGTGACAAGGAGCAGTGGTGCTGGTGGCATTGGCAACAGTGGTGGGAGAGATGGTGACAGCATTGGAGGTGGCCTGGGGAAGCTCGCTGTGTCCATCGAAGCAATGCTGCCTGCAGCAGTCCAGCAACTGCCAGTGGCTAAAACTCTGCTTGGCTTGGATGGTGATGGCACATGGATTACAGCATGGTCAGCATAATTACTTAGCCATCCTGGCTGACTGATGTGACTGTTGCGCTTGGCATGCAAACTTATGTGCAAGTACATGTGAGCACATGCATCCAGTGCTAGCAGACATGTAACCCATGGCAAGGTCCCCCTGAATAGGTCCAGCATGCACTACACGCAGGAAGCAGCTACAAGGGTAGCGGAGTACGTGTGGAGTGCACATGTGGATTTTTAGGTTAGAGAATTCTCTCCCTAGGCTCGACAAGATTCCTCCTGAGATGCGACAAGGTAGTAGTAGGCAAAACGCAACAGGGAATAACAATATTAATGTGGTGATAGTAAACTGCAGGAGCGTCTATAGAAAGGTCAAAGAATTGCTCTCATTAATAAACAGTCACAATGCCCACATTGTACTAGGGACAGAAAGTTGGCTGAAACCAGATGTAAACAATAATGAAATTCTAAACTCAGATTAGAATGTATACCATAGAGACAGGCTGGACAGTGAATGGGGAGGCATGTTTATAGTGATAAAAAGTGAAATAGTATCGAAGGAAATTGACGGAGGTACGAAATGTGAAATAATTTGTGTGAAGGTCATGGTTAAAGCAGGCTCAGACATGGTAATTGGATGTTTCTATAGGCCCCCTGGCTCAGCAACTGTTGTGGCAGAGCACCTGAAGGAAAATTTGGAAAATATTTCGAGTAGATTTTCTAACCATGTTATAGTTCTGGGTGGAGATTTTAATTTGCCAGGTATAGACTGGGAGACTCAAACATTTATAATGGGTGGCAGGGACAAAGAATCCAGTGAAATTTTTTTAAGTACATTATCTGAAAACTACCTTGAGCAGTTAAACAGAGAACCGACTCATGGCGATAACATATTAGATCTTCTGGTGACAAACAGACCAGTACTACTTGAAACAATTAGCGCAGAACAGGAAATCAGCGATCATAAAGCGGTTACTGCATCGATGATTTCAGCCATAAACAGAAGTATTAAACAAGGTAGGAAGATTTTTCTCCTTAGCAAAAGTGACAAAAAGCAGTTTTCGGAATACTTGATGGCTCAACACAAAAGTTTTGTCTCAAGTACAGATAGTCTTGAGGATCAGTGGACAAAGTTCAAAACCATCATACAATATGCATTAGATGAGTATGTGCCAAGCAAGATCATAAGAGATGGAAAAGAGCCACTGTGGTACAACAACCAAGTTAGAAAACTGCTGTGGAAGCAAAGGAACTTCACAGCAAACATAAACATAGCCAAACCCCTGCACACAAACAAAAATTACATGAAGCGAAATGTAGTGTGCGGAGGGCTATGCAAGAGGTGTTCAATGAATTCGAAAGTAAAGTTCTATGTACTGACTTGGCAGAAAATTCTAAGAAATTTTGGTCTTATGTCAAAACGGTAGGTGGATCAAAACAAAATGCCCAGACACTCTGTGACCAAAATGGTACTGAAACAGAGGATGACAGACTAAAGGCTGAAATACTAAATGTCTTTTTCCAAAGCTGTTTCACAAAGGAAGACTGCACTGTAGTTCCTTCTCTAGATTGTCACACAGATGACAAAATGGTAAATATTGAAATAGATGACAGAGGGATAGAAAAACAATTAAAATTGCTCAAAAGAGGAAAGGCTGCTGGGCCTGATGGGATACCAGTTCAATTTTACACAGAGTACGTGAAGGAACTGGCCCCCCTTCTTGCAGCGGTGTACCGCAGGTCTCTAGAAGAGTGTAACATTCCAAAGGATTGGAAAAGGGCACAGGTCATTCCCGTTTTCAAGAAGGGACGTCTAACAGATGTGCAGAACTGTAGACCTATATCTCTAACGTTGATCAGTTGTAGAATTTTGGAACACGAAATATGTTAGAGTATAATGACTTTTCTGGAGACTAGAAATCTACTCTGTAGGAACCAGCATGGGTTTCAAAAAAGACGATCATGTGAAACCAAGCTCGCGCTATTCATCCACGAGACTCAGAGGGCCATAGACACGGGTGCTCAGGTCGATGTCATGTTTCTTGACTTCCACAAGGCATTCGATACAGTTCCAATGCAGGAGGATCTGCAACGAATTGACACATGGTGCAGGGAGTGGCAATTGAATCTCAATGTAGACAAGTGTAATGTGCTGCGAATACATAGAAAGAAAGATCCTTTATCAATTAGGTACAATATAGCAGCTCAGCAACTGGAAGCAGTTAATTCCATAAATTATCTAGGAGTAGGCATTAGGAGTGATTTAAAATGGAATGATCATATAAAGTTGTTGGTTGGCAAAGCAGATGCCAGACTGAGATTTATTGGAAGAATCCTAAGGAAATGCAATCTGAAAACAAAGGAAGTAGGTTACAGTACACTTGTTTGCACACTGCTTGAATATCCGTACCAGATAGGGTTGATAGAAGAGATAGAGAAGATCCAACGGAGAGCAGCTCACTTTGTTACAGGATCATTTAGTAATTGTGAAAGCATTACAGAAATGATAGATAAACTTCAGTGGAAGACTCTGCAGGAGAGACGCTCAGTAGCTCAGTATGGACTTTTGTTGAAGTTTCGAGAACATACCTTCACCGAGGAGTCAAGCAGTATATTTCTCCCTCCTATGTATATCTTGCGAAGAGACCATGAGGATAAAATCAGAGAGATTAGAGCCCACACAGAGGCATACCGACAATCTTTCTTTCCACGAACAATATGAGACTGGAATAGAAGTGAGAACCAATAGAGGTACTCAAGGTACCCTTCGCCACACACCGTCAGGTGGCTTGCGGAGTATGGATGTAGATGTAGATGTAGAAGGCACCACTGGGCACATGTCACCAGCACATGTGACTGGACAGGAAAAGGTTGAGTAGATCTGACGGTGGTGATACCATTACAGGACACCACTTGTATTTATCATGATGGGTTAAGGAGTGTAAGTGGATGCACAGGACTGATCCTGTTCACTGTAGCATATACAGGTAGAATGAAAAAGAGAGTTGCCAAATAACAGAAATTTATTCTCTTTTTCCTGTTCTAAAATGGAACATGCTCAGAAGTCATCATTTTGCCTGTGTAGTACTGCCAGTGGGAAAACAACAAAGGCATATGGGCCTAAAACTGTTTTAGCTACTCTTCAATGCTGGCCATAGACCAACAATTTACAATGCTTTCATTTGATACTATTTAATTTTATAACTGGGACATTCTTTTATGGATATCATGTATAAAATAAAGAGCAAGTGACAATATTGTAACACTGAAAGACAGACATTGTTAGAGAGAAATGTTGCACTTGGTAAAGTCTATAAAAGTCAACTCATGGAAATGCAATTAATTTAACAATTTAAATATTAATGTAAAGGCATACTGCATTGACCGCAGCTTATACATACTTACTTCAGCAAGTTAAAAGTAAATGTTTCTGTGTCTGTAATGAAAAATGAATAATATGTAATATGTTGAGCATCACTTAAAATAGCATTTGAACATTTATACAAGGATTCACTGAGAAGACTTTACAAGAAAATGTAAAATGAAAATTTACTTGACTTGTAAATATTTCCATCTTTTTGTATGGAGAAGTAATATGTCCTGATAGACACGTGTCCAATATTTAACTATTTCAGTTGTATGTGCAATATTTGTTGGATAGAATAAAAATACTATACAAACAAGTATACAAAAGAAAACTGTTGTATCTCTTATTTCCACCACTCCACATTTGTACATTCATAACATAAGTTGCTTCTTAAATCCAATAAAATTGACAACAATAACAGCAAGGATACCTTAAGAATTAACAAACTAGTCACATATTAAATTTGAAATATCAGCAGTGGAACTGGTCAATTACTGCTACAATTTTGTGTCATTTTTAAAGTTGTTCACAATAATAAAACTGTGTTTGGAACTCTAGCTGTGTTTCTTTTGTTTTGACAAATCCTTTGCTTTCATCTTCTGTATTTCAAGGCCTGCAAACAACATGCAAGTTATTCTCAACATAGTTTACAGGTTACTTATATAAAGAAAATGTAGACATTATTAGCATAAATATGTTAAACAAGCTGGATAGTTACCCCATATTTGTGAATTCAGATATTCGCCAAACAAAGACATCAGTATGCATGCTATAAATATTACAGCTGAGAAACAAATACGCTGGGTCCAGTTCAAAACTCCATATATTGGATACAGCCATGTTCCATCATAGTAGTATGTAGAGAAAAAGCTGAAATTTTGAAAGAGAAATATATATTGTCCCTGCATAAGTAATTATTTATTAGAGATAATTTTTCCTGAGAATATTGCATAGCCATGTTCTCATGCAGACTGGAATACCATAAGCATGAAACGAAATGTAAATGGCTGATAAGTCACAAATATGTCTTTCATATAACTTCCGGGAATTTAGCCAGGTAACACTTTCAGCGATTGCCGATATTTCGGTGGGAGAACACCCCGCCATTTTCAAGGCAAACTGCCTGTTTGCCTTGAAAATGGCGGGGTGTTCTTCCGCCGAAATATCAACGGTCGCTGAAAGTGTTACCTGGCTGAATTCCCGGAAGTTATTTGAAAGTTGTATATGCCAAGAGAAACTCAGGTCTCACACAAATATGTCTTACTGAATTTAAATATTTGTTGTACACCTACAAAATGATTCAGATAAGAACACACCACTGGTAAAGTTAGCGCCCAGTTTAGTTTTTATTATAGGTTTCATCTTTCACACCTAAGCAAAAAGAATGTTGGAGCATTCAGTGATCATAAAAAGATTTTCATTACAGAAAAGTGATGAATTTGTTAAAGGTTTCACTTCAGCACAATGATTCGTACTACAATATACTCTGATGAGCCAAAACATTACGACCACTGCACACCGTGAGGTTGAATGCCTCCTAGTGGTGTTGTGGGCACATGATCCAGTAAGGAAAGAATTTAAGTGGCAGAGAGGTGAATGGGCAGTCATTATAATGAATATAAGGGGCCGAAATGCAGAAATTCACTGATGTAAGTAGTTTTGACAAAAGGCACATTGTTGTGGCACTGCAGCTGGAAATGAGAACCTCTGAAATGGTGAAGATTGTCTGCTGTTTGTATACTACTATCATGAGCACCTATGGAAAGTGGGTGGAGGGTGGTGGTACAACGCATAGGCTGTATGATACTGGACATCCACGTCTCATCACAAAACATGTAGGTCAGAGGAGCCACACCTGTGTAATCCAGGATAGACAGTGATCTGAGGCAGATCTGACAACAGAGTACAATGCTGGTGCAGCACACCATTCAAACACCATTGTTGAATCTCGAGCTCTGCATCAGTCAACCCCTCCATGTTCATGTGTTGACCTAACAACATTATCAATTACAAATGCAGTGGGCTCTGCATCACTGAGGTTTCACTGTGTATCAATACAAATGTGTCACCTGCTGAGTCAATTGCACTTGTTGTTACACCAGGTCGATGGCTGGATCCTTACACACCACCATCCAGGTGAATGGTTGCTTGAAATGTAAACTGCGCCACAGATGCAGGCCGGTGAGAGCAAAATTATGCTATGGGGTAGATTGTTTGGGTTTCTATGGTACCTATGGTAGTACTTGATGACACCATGACAGCAGTGAACTATATGAACATTATTGTGGATCACATGCATTCATTCATGGTTGAAGTCTTCTCTAATGGCATGACATCTTCCTACAGGATAACTCTGTGCAACACAAGGCCAGTATCATGCTGCAGTGGTTAGAGGAGCACGATAGTGAATTCACAGTGATATCTTAGACAGCAAACGCCCCTGATCTGTACCCATTGGAACACATATCAGGTGCCACTGTCCTGTAATTTGCAGGAATTTAGCGACCTGTGAGTAAACATTCGGTGCCATATACTTCTGGAACCTATCAAGAACGTGTAGGATCATGCCAAGCAGAATCAATACTGTACTGTGTTTGAAAAGTGGACCAATACACTATTAAATTGGTGGTCATTATGTTTGGCTCATTGGTGTAAAATATGACATACAACTTTGTAATCTGCAAGTATGAGGTCTGTTCGAAAATTCTCGAACATTCATAATTTAGCACCAATTATAGAGTAGATCCCAACTATTAATCCAGGCACTCATACCATTAGAGCTGCTTACCAACTTGCATTGCAAACAGTACAATAAGTAAATGTCTGCAACTTTCAAGACTTAAATCAAATAGAACTCACATAAAAACTGACTGAGTACTAAATCACAATACTGACTTGAAGTCTTTGCTGCCACATGGTCTGCAAGTGAAATGGTCTTGTTGACCTCAGGCTCTTGGTTTTAAAAGCTCTCAGTTCTGTACTGAGAGTGCTGCTCAGACTCAAAAATACATTCATGTCACACTAAATGTTTTGGGCCCTGACACGCAAATTTATCATGGATAGCATTCTTGAAAACTGTACTGATATGTTCTAGTTCTTGGAACATCAGTATTTTATCCAGGTGGATGAATATTGGAAAAACAGTCTGTGGAGGCAAGTGGTTCAGATGTTCCACCTTGAATGTTTTCGTGATCCAATGTTGTTGCTGGGAATACAGAAATGTCTGCCCCAGACACATCAATGATGTTTGTTGCAATCCATTATGAAGATGCAGTGAGATGATTCAGCCTCCTCACTGTGTGCCATGCTGAACAAGTCACATACTAGTTTTCCTTCTGAGTGTTAGCAGATTGTTGAGAAATAAATGAACATGGCAATGTGCACTTCTCTGCAGTCTGTTTGAAATTATGACACCAGCAGATAGAACGTGCAAGTTATAATGATTTTGTTTTGAAATGCTTCCTGATAAAGTCCCAGTTTGTAGTTTCTAAATCGGTGTCATTGGTTCCAAAAGCTGTTGCTCCAGTAGGAAAATTCTGTCATTGTGATTATATACAGACTGACTGGGCATTGTGATCCCTACATTTTGTCAGCCATAAAAGGCACTGTTTCAAGATTTTCACATTGCAAAATGGTGCATGGATAGAATGCACATTGGATGGTAGTTGCTGAAGATATATATTTCTTAAAAATAAATAAATAAATAAATATATAAAAATAGGTTACTTGCATTCCTGCAGGAGCCAACACCGCCCTGAGTAAAAATCTGGACTTGGACGTCTAGAACACTCTCCCTTGTAAAGCTCACCTGACAGTCTCTCTAAACCACAAATGCACAGACTGCAGCACATGAGGTGCATTCAGTCCACTGTTGATGTGATGGTAGCCTGCCCCTTATCATCCATTCTTGTAATTTTTTCCTCATCTTTCAATTCCTTTTAGAAAGTAGAGGACTGCCAGAACTTAGTTCTTTTGAAGCAGACCAGTCTAGCTGGCATTGGGGCTAGTAGATCCCAATTTGGAATAATAACTTGTCTCATGGCACATTGTTTTTGAGCTTGCACACTTACACAACAATGCAGTGGAACAGTGTTCATGTGTTTCTGTAAGGAATGACATTGTTCAGTCGTCAGCTGTTTGTGTATTCTAAAATACACACCTTGCATCAACGAGCTTCATCAGCCTACTCATTAGTGTGTTGAACTTTTTGCAGTGAGAGTAAGCAACAAGTTTATATGTTGCTGATACCTGTAAGCATTTACTTCATGATCATTGATCGATAATAATGTAAGAAAAGTTTGTACACTAATCATTTTTTTGTTTACAAAAATTTTTGTTTTTGTATTCATAAGCATTGTTGTACCCAGTTGGAGGATGTTGAAAAATTAAACCAATAGTGGATAAGGACCTAGTTGAAAGCACAGATTACAGGATGAGAAGTAGCAGTTTCAGGATAGATGGATGGAAAAATACTTTTTTGAGTAGTTTCCGAATAATATCATTTTCATTATTTGAAAAAGTTTTGTAACTATCCCAAAGGAATACAACTGGGAGATACTGTGAAAGACTTCATTCTGCATTTTCTGAATTGACAGAAGAATTATGTAAACAGAAAATTTATTTTATAAATGAGAATGGGAACATTAGTAAGTGATGTTCAGAAAACCTGTTAAAGACTCAGAAACTGCAACATAAATAAGTTTTGAACTCTCGCCATATAGCAAATAGACTGCGATTTTATCAAAAATTGTTTCGATATGGCTGCTAAAAAATTTGCTCAAAATCTGTTAAGCATTACGAGAAACTTCAGCTACACCATATGACTATGCAAAGGAGAATTACTGCAGTATTGGCAAACATAAAGGACCAGTTGAATATTTGCTCAAAGAAATTTGCTTACTTTTCATTGGCTACCAATGAATCAACAGACATAACTTCCGCACCTCAGATGTTAGTATTAGCACAGGGTATAATGCATGAGCTTGAAGTATGTGAAGCATTGGCTGGAAAGAGTTCATTGTCAGAGCAAAGTAGATGTTGCGATATGTTACTGAACTCTTACAACAGTGTTCAAACATTAATTTAGATCTGTCTAAGGTAGCAGGTATTGGGACTGACAGAGCACTTCCATGGTAGGAATTAATTCTAGATTGGTGTCATTACTAATATGGCATTTAGGAGTACATGATGATTATTTGATACTGTTACACTGTATAATCAACCAAGAGACTTTGCGTCCAAGGATAATAAGTTTTGAACGTGTCATGAAAGTTGTGGTTGCAATAATTAATTTCATAAAATCTCGTGGCCCCAGTTACAGACACTTCAAAACTGTTTTTGAAGAAACTGACAGTGAAGGTGCTTTGAACACAGAACTAAAATGGTAAAGTTGCAATCAAATGCTGGAGTGATTTCTGAATTACTGATGAAAATGAAATTCTCATGACTGAAAAGAACAGGAATATCTCTGAATTATAAAATATAGACTTGGCATTTTTGACTGATATTACTAATCACTGAAATATGTTAAATACACAGTTTCAAGGCAGAAATCGATTGATTACTCAACTTTATAGCCATATCATATCCTTCCAGCTTGTTGTTGCACAAATGGTGTGTCATCAAATGAATTTATTTATTATTGTTTGGCTTTTGCGCAGGGAAGGGGGGGGGGGGGTCAGGTCACATAAGAGTGTAGTGCATAATGCTTACAATATAAACTCTTATAAACAAACTCATTGAGCATTTAAGTAATCTATCGAGTTTGGAGTTGCCAGCAGAAGTTGATACATACTTATCAGTTCCTCTCTTCTGGCGCAACATAGCTTTTGTTGGGAGTGTTAACTCCAGCCTGCACTCTGCTTAACATTAATCTGTAAAACTCTTTCCAGTGGTGTTTACTGGATGTCAAAAGCAAGGGACTTCTCTTTTATTGTCCCATTTCAAGTCTTTTCCTAATTACCAGCTTATTCGTATTTTGAGACTCGTGTGTCTACTATTATGTACAAATTGTGCTTCTCTGTTTCAAAAGCCCACTTGCTATTGTGTACTCCAGAGATTACTTAGTGCAGGGTGTGGGTGCACTGGCAGTTGGGGCCAACGGCAGCCTGAAAATGTTGATACTAGCCAAATGAAATCGAGCACACACTGATTTAAGATATATATGTTGTGCACTTGTTCACATATCTGGGAAAAAGGTTGACAAATGTATGGGCAGAAGCCCACTGTGTGCGTGCGTGTGTGTGTGTGTGTGTGTGAAAAGTCTACAGATTTTAAAAAATTAGTTGTGGCTTTATAATTACGTAGTGATTAATTTTGCTAAAAATTGAGTATCTGCTCAAGTACCAATGTGTGCAAAACTTATATCCTAGTTATTTGCTGTGCAAATAAAATTTTGGAAATAAAGGTTCAGTGGCTTACCAGTAAGAGATCTTTGTATACAAGCAAATCTTCTCCATGGTAATTTCTCTACCAGCATGCCAGAAGTCTTCTGGTCTACTGTCACATAATCTTGAAGGGAATTCTTCTGTGATGTGCCTGACAGTCTGTGGTTCTCCACAATCATTAAGTGGTAATGGGTGCTTATCCCACTTGTGCAAAAAGTATGCATATCTGTATTGTTTGTTTCTAATCCTATTTAGTACTGACCTCATTTTGCATGGAATGGGTGATATATGGCATATTATTTTGTCCAGTCCAATCGATGCATTACTACTGTTGAACTCTACAGAGAGCCTTGCGGATACTGTTGATGGTCATTCAGAGCAGAGTCAGTTATAGTCACCATCATAGGCATCTTGATGTGCTGTTAGATTCTTGTAATCCATGATCTTCTAGTATTCATTCATGAGAGCATTTATATGTAATAGTGAAGGAGTGGAATGTGGCCTAGTACTGGCAGTCATTCTGTAGGTGTTTATTTAAGGGGAGTCGGGATGATGCAAATGACAAAATTAACATTTTTTAGTATTTTCATTATAAAATTATTTGGAGTTTTCTGAATAAAACAAATCAAGTTTCATCCGTCTAAGTGTATTCTAAGTGTGTTTTTTATCTCTGCAAAGTTGTCGCGCAGCGTAAACAGTTGTAGCGACTTGGGGGGAGTGGGGGGGGGGGGGGGGTGTCACCTCTGATGGCACTGCAGGCTGGCTGCAAGCAGGGTATCTTTGTGGAATTAGACAATGTTTTGTTTTCCAACATTGTATGGCTTTATCTCTGTGACAAGTGACTGTTCATATCGGTAAACATAAAGACTATACTGTGTGTGTTGACTTGGGGAGTTTGCTTTGTGTTGTTTAGCTGTTCAATTTTGTGTATTTGACGAATTTTCCTCATACCTGTTTTACATGTTTGGTTTGTCAATATCAATATGCCCAGTTTGAGCAATTGAGTGTTTAAGAAAAGGCACAATGAGTGGAAGAAGAAATCTTTTGTTGTTTCGAAGGGAGATGCTGCTCAGACTGCTTCACCGCCTACTCCAAATGAATGTGATAGAACTTCTTCCAGCAAGAAACTTTGTGACCACAAAGGAAAATTTGCAAACTATGAAAGTGACAGTAATGATGTGAATGAAATAATTAACATTTCCTTGCTCTCTAATATTTTGAAACACAACATGTTATGCCAAGTTTGCAAAGGAAGAGGACTGGAATTGAAAATAACTTCACACATTGGTTTGGCATGTAAAATGTTATTGAAGTGTAAAAAATGCGCTGCAGAAGTTTCTTTTTCCAATTCTACCAGTATTCCTCATAGTGGTAATAGTGGAAAGAAGGTGTGTGATATAAATGTTAGGTTAGTGTATGGCTTGCATTGCATTGGCAAGGGCAGTGCTGCAGGGACAATGTTATGTGGAATTATGAACTTGCCAAAACCACCAACCAAGTTTGGATTTTATAATGAATTGGTGGGATCTTCTGCTGAAGATATTGCTCAAGCAACAATGAAGAAAGCAGTTGACGAAGCTGTGACAGATAGTGGGAATTGTAGAGATTTAACTGTTGCTTTGGATGGATGATGGCAACGTAGAGGTCATAAATCTCTAAATGGAGTTGTGACAGCTACCAGTGGAGACAGTTGCAAAGTAATTGATGTTGCTATTCTCTCAAAACAATGAAGATGTAAGGGCAATACCAAGGACGAACATAGTGAAAGTTGTGAAGCAAACTTCCAAGGCACGAGTGGAGCGATGGAAGTAGAGGGAGGGAAAGCATTTTTTTCCAGATCACATGAGTGGTATAATGTATGATACACTAACTATCTAGGAGATGGTGATTCTAAGGGATATAAAGTTGTAGAGGAACTCAAACCTTATGCCAATGAAATTCATATTAAAAAACAGGAGTGCATTGGACATGTGCAGAGGTGCATGGGGGCTCGATTCAGAGATTTATCACAGCCAAGTTTATTGGTAAAGTGTTTACATGGGAAAACACAAAATCCAAATGAAAGTATAAATAATTTAATTTGGATTAGGATTCTCAAAAGAGTGTTTGTACAGATAAAAACATTGCATTTTGGAGCGTATGATGGAGTGGCAACATACGATGAAGGAAACATTAACAAATCTGATGTGCTGAAACGTTTAGGTTTCCAACCAGGACACAACACCATTTCCACAATGTGCCAAATTGATGAAGAAAGACCAAGAGGTGCAGGAGGAAGAGACAAAAGCCTACAACATGCAGAAAAATGGAAAGAAAGACCATTGAAAGGGAAACTACCACTGGAAAAAGAAGAGGATGCTGATAATCCATCATATGGGGCAGGAATGTATTAAAAAACCTTGGAAGCCATTTCCCATAACTTTATACTTTTCATATTTGAGGAACATTTTCTCAAAAACTGCTAACAGTATATCAATGAAATTCATACACAATATTGTTTACTTCTTTTCCTTCATTTTTATAGGAAATTGTAAAAAAATATTGTATAATTGAAGAGTTATAGAAGAAACAGTGCAAAGTTTTAGAGAAAAAAATAAGCAGCTGCTTAAAAAAATTGTAAAACAAAAACCAATAAATATTTCTTAACATGGCATTTTAATTTTGTAGAGAAATATTCACTGAACATGTAGTGCAAATTTCAGAGCAATATGTTTAATGGTTTTAGAAAAAATGTTCCTTCTATTATCTAAAATTAATATGGAGGAGATGGATCATTCCGACTGCCCTTAATACTACCTGCAATCATTGGAATGGTGTTATTTAGTTGGACATCTATCACTTATACATATGAGCACAATATTCAGCAGCTAAGAAGACAAGACCCAGAGCAGAAGAACATAAGTTGGATGCTGATGTTCCTCAGGTTGTACCACATAACTTTTGAATTATGTTGTTTCTCGTTTTCAGTTTTCTGGCTGTTTTTGTTAGATGCTCTCTGAAATGCAGAGTTCTATCTGGGTTCCCCCAAGTGCTTTGGTGGTTTATTATGAGTTAGTGTAGTTTTTGATTTCTTCTGGGAGGTTTATTACTTAGGTGGAAGCAGGAAACCTTCATTTTTGTGGCATACGTTTGGGGTCAACATTTGCTAAAGCACTATCCACTACATCTAGGTCCTCCATTGGGATTTCTTCTGATTGGTGAATTGAGGAACACCTTGTTGCAGGTCCCTGTCATCAGCGTGACCAAACTTCCTTGATTTTTTTTTTTTAATTATTGGCTTGCCTGCATTGTATAAGTTGAAGAAAAGTGGACCAAGAACTGATCCCTGTGGTAGAGAGATTTTTAATTTTCTTGGGGAGTGGATACTGGATACCGTGACCACTTGGAAAAGTCAGTTGTTTAGCATACTGTCAATTAGGTGAGTGAGCAGATAAAAAAAGTGATGAGATGCTTATTATCTAGAAAAAATGGGAAATCATTTACATGACATAAAGAAACAAGTGGTTGATAGGAACAGTCTCATTAAGTATGATTCATTACCGTAGGGAAACTCATTATAATTCAGTTACATACCATACACCATAAGCCACCGTAATTGCTGCAATACCATACACAGTAGTCCGTCGTGATGCAGGATACCAGTGAAATGTTATTAACAGCTCAGTAAATGCAGCAACAGTAATATTTGTGTGCAGTGCATGATTTAACCAAAGAGGCAAAAAGGCGTCCAGTGCTTTAGGCAATATGAGTTCACGATCTATTGAATATATAGTCCAGAATACCAATGTCACGATCTGTACAAGAAGAAATTAAAATGCGAAACATTCAAAAATGGTTCAAATGGCTCTGAGCACTATGGGACTTAACATCTTAGGTCATCAGTCCCCTAGAACTTAGAACTAGTTAAACCTAACTAACCTAAGGACATCACACACATCCATGCCCGAGGCAGGATTCGAACCTGCGACCGTAGCAGTCGCGCGGTTCCGGACTGCGCGCCTAGAACCGCGAGACCACCCGGCCAGTGCGAAACATTCATTACTGTTTTCTTTTCACTGCTGTGCTATTCAGCAGATATTGTTTTTCATAAAATGGAAAAACTGAAGTTCCACTTAATTGCTTAGGTACATGAAACACTGTTCAAATCAGCTCTGACAGTTACATAAATTTCTTATAGTCTAATGATAATAATACTTTTAACACTGAAGACTGACCACATTACTAAAAATACACCCACAGTTAAATAATCTGTAAGAATTTCTAGAAACTTTCATTTGATATCAACATCATGGTTGCTTTAAGATTCTCACAGCCAAATAGTTAGTTTTTGTGAAGCAGTTGCCCAGTTATTGGGTACTGTCTATAGTTGGAGGAAACTAATTTTGGTGATTACAAGATGATGCAGGCTGTATGTATACTTATCTTCACTATAGTGTAGTTCCTATATTATTTTACATCACTATATAAAATCTCATCCTCTGAAACATCATATTCCAATAAATGATTACACTTAAGAAATTTAGTTAAGTGTGTTACACAATAAAGTTCATTTTATCTACAAATAATGCCCCTGTTTGTCTCCTACAAATATCTGAAAACTACTGAACAAAATTTCCTCAGTAAAACAATCAAAACTGACTGGCATTAAGGCAGAAAGACATAAAAAGCAGGTTGATACATTTTTAATTTGTTTTCTTAATCATTTTCCATTCATTCATCTCAATAATTGTTACATTATAATAAATGTATTGTGCCTTTTACAGTCCTTCATTGGTTTCTCAGACATTTTATTTCTCACAAAATGCTTGATACATAATGCAAGATCTGCAATATAAGCAAAATATATTTTCTTTCATCTGCAACAACTTGTTCTGTCACTATGAAAAAGATCTTAGGTTATTATATTACTAATGTTTGCCTTGGCATCTAATATGTATGTGTGGAAATGACAAACTGTCAAAGTCTCACTCACATATAGCACAGATAATGATGTGAATTTATTTATTGAACATTTGAAGTAGCAATAAATAATTTAAAATAAGAGTCTGTGTATAATGATTTCAGTATAGAAATTGTAAACAAGGATTAGCAATGTGCAACTAATATTTTGAATATTCTATCAACATCAAATTTATATCATACTAACATGTGCCCACATTCTGACAAGGAGGTAGAAGACCTGTACTAAGAATTATAAAAACTGATAAATGACAACAGCCTCCACTAAAAAGAAAATTTTAACACAAAAGTAGGTGAAAAATGTGGACAACTTTCCTACATAGATATTAGGGAGTGTCCCAATAAGATACCTGCGGCAGTTACAGCTAACTATACTTTATTGAATCATGACATACAGAGACGTGACTTACATTGAACATGACTCAGAACAAACTGCAGTCTTTGGTCAAGTCACAGATATTTCAGTTATATTAACGTCAGCTATGTGCATCAAACAGAGTGTCCTCACAGAGACACCCCCCCCCCTCCTCCTCCTGGAGTGCAGAGCACTGAATGGAAGATGAGAGTGGGGTTCACAACTGCTGAAATGTGGGTACAGGTAAGTATGAGGGGTTACCTGAAAAAGACTGGAATAACATTGCTGTGTGCCGAGTTAGTGTAGTATGCATTTCTGCTGCTAGGTGTGTATAGCACAACTCATTGCTAGCAGTGCCATCTGTGTTGTCAGCCAGGTTTGTTCTGTTCATCTGCAGTAATTGTTTTTGCTAGCACTATTTTGTTCTTGTTTCATTTTTTATGATGGAAAGTTTAAGGGAACAACATGCAGCTGTGAAACCTTGCTTAATACTCAGTAAAAATGCTACTGAAACTGTTTTAATCTTGAAAACATCATACCAAGATGACACTATGGAAAAAACTCAAGTGTATGACTGGTTTGCTCAATTTAAAAATGGTGACATGTCGATTGATAGCAAACCTTGTTCTTGACATCCGCCAGCTGCCCAAATCCATGAATTTGAGAGCTTGTGCTCAAAGAGCAATTTAAGAAGTTTGCGAAACAGTGTTCATAAAATAAGATCTGATTGTGGCAGAAACAAAACTGGTTTTTCTATCACAACAATACACCTGCACACAGCCACCTCTGTTAGACAGTTTTTGGCTAAAAATGGCATGGTTCTGCTGCCCCATGCACCTCATTCACCTGGCCTGGCTCCATGAGATATTTTCTTATTTCCTCACACGAAAAAGGGCATGAAAGGACACTAGTAAATGAGGAGGAGCTTTCAGCCATTTCTAACTATGACTAAGAAATGTTGTGAATGGTGGAAGCAAAGGTGGGACTAATGTATTTCTTTTTTTTTTTTGCAGGGGGGGGGGGGTTGGTCATGACACAACAGCTGGCACTTGACACAACAGGGCCATTTCACAAAGTGATGCAGCACAGATGTGCATGACGAATTGTGCCGTGGCTGATACTTTCACAAAAAACGACTGAGCTGTTTCTCGAAATCATGGTGGTCATGGTATGAGTGCGGAACAGGTGGTAGTACAGTTGTAGCTTCCATGGGGATTGTCCAATGTGTCTGCATGGGATGGTGATGGTGAGAGCAGACACAAGGGTGTGATATCGGTGGCTAAGATGTCAGGATTTGGCAGCCACACATCCCAGAGAGACTTTGGTCTGATCAAAGAAACAGCATATATTGAGGGGAAGTGTGACCAACATGAGGTGGTAATTTATTTGCCAGGGCGAACTCCCATGGTTGTGGTCTTGCAGAGACCATCCATGTCAGAGCGGGGGCACTGGGAGGCAAGAAGGCAGGGTACCAACACTTTTCAGATAGTAGTTGAAGTCAGTTGAAATGGAATGTGCAATTGCAGAGTCCAGCATTGTCAAGCTGAACTTATGTCAGGAAGATGCGCTGAAGTCGCCAGTGATGGCTGAAGGTGAACTGCTGGAACTGGTCAAAAAGCAATCATGTTGCATGCAGTTCCTCTTATGTGTGTGGGGATTGGATGTAGTATGACATCAGGTGGGCGTGACTAGTCAGTGAGACTGCGAATTATGGCAAATATGTCCTCAACTAGATATTGTGCAGCAACAATGCAACCAACATGCAACCATTGTGCATCACAATTCCCAATGTTCAACCAGAAGCACAATGCTACATCATGCAGTGCTTCACAACCAACCTTCCAATGAATTGTTCTAGTGAGAAGTGACAGTCACACTCATCAGTGCAGTGAATGAACAAACAATATCAATGCCAAGCAATGGATTCCTACCATGGACTTACTGTGTGACTTTGACACCATCATCCCTTCTCGTGTGGTACATATTAAGCATTTATCTCGTGATCTCTCATATATATGACCACTTTCCATGAACAATGTGTCTACCACACCATGTGATTCAAATTTCGAATTGGTACCACCAGAGCCCCCTAGCAATCACATGGTTTGCTGACAGGTACCATCCGCACCATGTGCAGCAATGGGACCTTCAACTACCTTATTCCCCCACATGCTTTTGTGGCAGCAGAAGTAATCAAACACTGATTTCAACCCTTCATGATTTGGTGTTCAACAAAAGCTTGCACTATTTTGCTCAGATCAAGCCTTCACATGATTCGCCATTGTCGATAGCATCCTTGGTGCCCATAACATCATGAGTGATGCAGCCACATCATGCCTCTAACCAATACGGGATATGTGATTAGTGACATCATCTTGCCAACTCCACAGAAAATAAATATTCAACAGTGAGATCAACAATCCTGCAACATTGCTCCAGAATGCTGGAAGAACAATTACACATGTAAATATAACGAACATTTAATGAACTATATGCTGTATCAACTGTGGCAGCAGTTATGAACTTCAATCGGCCTACAACTAATATCTGATCATACAATGTGGACATCATAGGTAGCCAGTCTCCCACCCCAGTTTCAAGTTGTCATGATGGTGATGGTATCTGGTTCATGGGTGGCATGGTTATCAGCTCCCATACAAATTCCCAACCGTTTCGCTGTACAGTCTTGCCACTTTCCTGAATGATGAGGAAATGCAAATAGCAAGTCCCCAAGTGGCTAAAATCCCTAATCCAGCTGTGAATCATAACTGGCACCCCATGATCCAGAGGCAGCAATGCTAGCCACTAGACCATGAGCTGCAGACCACTGCTTGCAGCCAGCAGCACAAGTCCCACTGCACACTGCTTCCAGCACCTGCCAAACTGATCACACCACACACAACGAATGCTGACTGCAACATCACAGCCCCCACCCAGAACAGTGACCTCCATCCATCTGAGAAAACAAAATAAACAAGTGATAATCATGCTGCACTGGCTGCTGATCTGCACTGCTGCTAGTATCACACACAATCCAGTGATGCTACCTACCACTGTCATATGCCCAGTCACAGCCCAGCTGATTTCGGTGGCTCGCAGTAGGCACACTGAATTGCAACACTGACTCAAATCACCTTGTTTCATGAATCAAGGGTTCACCATACACCACATCTTCCAGGAATACCAGCAGGCTCTACATCCTTGACAGAATCAGACAACAATACTATTTGATCAACTTCAGCTCAGACATTAGTGCAGCACCTCGGACCACCAACACCTCAGCCTACAGTTCAACAGTTGTCCAACTTGGTGCGGTGAACTATTCTACCCTTGCTGTTTACAGCTCTGAAACATGCTCATTGAACCTTAACTTCAAAATAACTTTTACATGGAATTTTCAAATTGCAGAAGTTACCAAACCGTTTTTTGGAGCTGATTTCATCCATTATTACAGGATACTACCAGGTTTAACCAAAGGCATGCTCATCCAGTATGAGATTGGCCATGCAGTCTCCAGTGTCATCAGCCACACCCTCCCTCAGCAGCAACACAATGTCTCCACATCCCTCCCTACTGAAGAATGACACAGTCCCAATACAGTTGAACAATATCATTGCCTCCTTGACCTTGTCACCACACTTGAACAAATTCAACAAAACCATTGTATCAAAGAAAGCTTAGAATCTCTTCACCTGGAAATGGATAAAATTAAGCTTCGACACTTAATACAAACAATGTTTAATGAGCTCACCAAAGTGTGTCTTCGATAACTCCACCATGCCGACACCACAGAGCCCCGACACGCCTCTACCCACCTCGCTGTGAATGCCACTGTCTATGCTACCTTCACATTTCAATGAGGTCAGTAACGTGCTCACCGCATGTGCACATCCAACCTTCCCCTATCCTATCCATTCCACATCTGCAGTCACCCACAGGCCATTTATATGTGACTTTCCCCAACTGTGGAGTCACAAACAGTACATTACAATGAATCTTTATCATACAAAGGCCCCCAGTTCAGCACAGACCATGTCAGATTACACCTGATAAACTTTGCATAGTGAAGACAGTGGTTGATGAACTTTTAAAGTCGGAATAGCTGGAGCCTTGGACAGGCCATACATAGCCTTCACACATCAAATTATCACTGAAAAAAGATGGTGTTCTGTGCTTACGTGGTGATTACAAAATCCTTAATGCGCACAGTATCATTGACAGTTACCCAATACCTAACGTAAAGGACTTTAAGCACTATCCTGCAGATGTGTCTGTCTTTAGTATGTTAGACTATAAGCATACTTATCACCAAATACTGATACACACAGATGACATTCAGAAGATAGCAATTATTACACTGTTTGACCTGTTTGAATATCTTTTTATCAGGATGTATATGCGAAAAAAAATCCTAAATTTTTCCTTGATTTCCTGATTAAAATAAACTTTTTTCAGGTGAAAATAAACTATATTCCCAGTGAAAGCAGGTTTTTTTCATGTTAACTAACAATATACTTTCCCTCAGAGCAGTAAATTTTATCACTCTTTTAAATGATGAACATTTTATACATGGGCACAGAACTTCCCAGCACTTTGGGAAATGAAACCCAGCAAAAAATAACACATTTTGCAAAGATCTTCAATGTGCAGCAACCTTCACACTGCATATTTACATATTACGAAATCATAAATATGAATTCCTCCAAGTATGGCACAATGGCTTCTGAAGTACTGAAATCGAGGTTGCATCATGCTTTTATCAGCCAATCATAGCTCATGTCACATTATCCTGCCAGCCAATGACAGCTTATATTCAGAGCTTAGGACATGTGATGTAGTCAGACAATAGCAACATCAATTTTTACATGGCACAAACACACAAATAGAAAAAACTTTGTAGTTAAATTAGTAGTTAAATTAATATACATACAGTATAGCTGCTAGAAAAGCTAATTATTCTGCAATAGTGGGTTGAAGTAAAATTCTTTGTTAGTGTATCAAGTCTTGTAACAAAATACAAAAATTTAACTGAAAATTAGAACAATGAAAAATTCCCAGAATGGTAAAAAATTCTCAGGTTTCCCAGATTTCTCCCAGATGAAGAAATTTCTGTGTTTTTCCCAGATTGTCCTGGGGCATATATATCCTGTTTACACTGTACAGTCCCAAAAACACAGCCTAGACAGGAGAATGATTCTCAAACAGCATTCTCCTTGTATTCCATTTGTGCTATTCATACCTGGATGACATTCTCATTTTCTTGCAATATAATGACACCCAAAAAGCCCAACCTTTGCTCAGTCCAATCTCACCACTTTCATTAATGGTGATGAAATGATGAGGACAACACAAACATCCAGTCACCAAACAATTTCTTGATGTGATTTCCATGAATATGGTTTCTATCAAGGATGAAAAACGTGGGCTGTGACAAACTGAAGTTATTTTTCTGGGTTACATGGTTTCCAGCACTGGCATCCCCCCAATACCACAATGAACCGAACTGATCCATCAACTACTTTCTCCCCAGGACTACCATGAATTACACTGCTTCCTGAAAATGATAAATTTTTACCAGTGTTAACTACCTCAAGCATCTACATGCAGACCCCATTGATGGAAGCACTCAAAGACAAAAACACTAACAGCAAACAGAAGCTGCTGTGGGTTACTGACATCCAGACAGCCTTTGTAAAATAAAAGACTGCCTTACTCAGATGACAACTCTGGTGCATCCGCTCCCTTACACACAGTTATCAATAACTGCAGATGTAAGTGACTTGGCAATTAGTACAGTCCTTCAAGATGTAATGCCTCTTGTGACTACAGATGTCACTATGTGCATGTCTTCATGGCAGTTGTTAGTAGTTCTGTGTTATTCTCTGTGCAGTGAGTTATGAACAAAGTTATTCTATAATTATGTGTCATGCCTGTATTGTTGAACCACATTCCATCAGGTTATAGGCCCATATTATGGTTCAGGTTATGCGATTGAAAAAATGGAATTTTTCAATGAGATGAAAACTTAAGTTTGTGAACTTAAAAGTGTAGAAATCAAATTCATTGCCAAGATGAACAGGATGCACATTACTAATGCACAAGGAGTTCAACTAGAAACACTGTCATGTGATAGTTCCAATACCTGGAGAATACAATTCAAAGCAGTACTCATTAAAAAGTAGATGAAAATACATATCTGAGGACATAATGCAAATTGCAGTACTTGATGAACATGAAGTGCTCACCACTGTGGAAGCTGCATACAAAGCAAGAGTAGCAGCAGACAGAAAAGCAAAAGCAGAATTGTTTTTATCCATGAACTGACGCAAGTAAAAAACTACATCACAGCAAGTATGGCTTAGACTCACATTAGTCTATGCACTCAAAGAAACTACTCACACAGCAATGCTGCTCATAGGCTTTACAATTCACAAACTTCAACCTAGTGATGATGTGACACAATATCTAACTGAATTCTTTAATGCTGTGGACAAGTTACGTACAAGCAAAGGATGTCGACACAAAAGGTGATCTTTTGTTAATACTGCTGCCCTGCAGTCTTCCTGATAGCTACAACTAAATTAGATGTGGTACTGAATACTGTGACAATACACCACATGTTAAAACAGTAAAAGTACAAATCTTGGAAGAAAACAGTGCAAAGATTCAAAAGACAGTGGAAGTGTGAGTGTCTTTCTTAAATTGGATAAACATTTAGTGAACAAGCCAAAAAGTGCAGTGAGTGATAGTGACAAACCAGAACAATAATCAACATAAAAACAAAGAAGGGAAAATCAGCATACAAATGCACATTCTGTAACAATTAGGGAAGCAAAGATGATGAGTGCTGCTTCAAGAAGAAGTACACAATGCAACAAAGCTTGTTGCTGTTTCTTACGAATGAGGCTGGTCCAGAGTGTTGTGACTCTAGCATTTTTTAGTGCAATAGGCAGTGGTTGCACATCGCACATGTGCAACGATCTAAAAACGTTCACACATATGACAGAAATGAAAGAGAATTTAATGCTTGCATACAGCATCACTACACTAGTATCAGTCAACATTGACATACACATCATAACCACTGCCGGTAGTGTCAGCTCCATAATCCTGAAAAACATTTCATACATGCCAAAACTTTCAGTATTAAAGGAAGTGGACAAAACTCACAAAGGGACATTTGAGAAAACTTATGCAGTTATGTGAGATACTAACGTTATGGTCAAAGTGATCACAAAGAGAGCAGGTAATTTGTTTTATGAACAAGAAAATGGTCCAAAGTCATGCATCATTGCTAAGCAAAAAGCTACAAAAAGATATGAAAATTTGGCAGGCTCAATTTGACTACTAGAACTCATGAGATATGATCAAAATGCTCAAAAATGAGTAGGTGATAGTTTGAAATTCAGTAATTTCGGTCTCAATAAATGCTCTACATGTGTTAAAGGAAAAATTCACTAGCCCTCTGTTCACCAAATGAGAAGGAAACTACTGGAAATGACCCTCTACGATGTCTGTGGGCCATTGAGAGAAACATCTCAAAGTGGAGCATGTGGCCTTTATAGACAACCATAGCACATGATGTGGTGGTGGTGGTGGTGGTTAGTGTTTAACGTCCCGTCGACAACGAGGTCATTAGAGACGGAGCACATGATGTCAATCATTTCCTTTGGCATAAATGAGAAGTTGCCAACAAGTTTACTGAATTCAAAAATGTTTTTTTGGAAAGCATTATTTAAATCATAAATTCTTTCAGCCAGATAATGGTCAGGAGCACTGCAATGAAAGAATGGATTTCATCTTCAAAACAGCAGGAATTCTGTTATGTCTGACAGTTACATACACACTATAGTGGAATGGTATCACCAAACAAAAGAACCTTCACTGGTCAAAATGGCTCATTGAATGCTGCTCAAGTCAGGATTACTGTCATCATTTTTAGCCAAAGCCATCAACACAGCTAACTACATCTGAAATAGTAGCTTCACTAAGGGACAGTCTGATGGAGCTTCTTATGAGAAGTGGGTGAAGAGGAAAACCTGACCTATCTCATCTTCATACATTTGGAGAAAAGTTTGTTATCCTGAATTAATCACAAAACAAAGCAAAGTTTGATCCTAGAGGCAAAGAAGGGATTTTTGTAGGATATTCCAACTGTTTGAAAGCCTGTCATGTGGGCACCAACAGATCCCAGGATTCACATATCAAGAGATGTGTTGTTCCTTGATCATGACAGTTTTGAGCCCAAACAAAGCTATGTAGAGTTTTATTAAGATGAGCCAGATCATCACCAAAGAGGAGGAATCAACATGAATTCTACTGGAGAAGATTTCAGTTGTGATACAAACACTGAACCATAGCCATTGTCAGCTGACAAACCATTCTACAGCTTTGAAGATTACAGGCTTCCAGTCACTATATGCCAAGAATTCAATCTGGATAATGACTTTTCATGTGATGAAGACTATAATTCTTCAAGTGCCACTCTTGTTCAACAGTCTATGTTAGGTGTGGATCCATCAAATGCTTCAATACATGATGCTAACTTCATTTTGAATGCAACAGAGGTCAATGCAGTGATACATGGTCATCAAGAGTGGTTTGAGCTACACATGATAAAACCAGGTCACTAGTGAAATGATACCTGGGACATTGTAGACAGGCCAAGTAATTAAGGATAATTGACTGTAGGATTTTTTTGACGAATAAATACAAAAGTGATGGATCACTGCTGAGGAGAAAAGCAAGAATAGTTGCACAAGGAGAATAGTTACACAAGGATTCAAACAATGGCCCGGAGTAGACTTTGTGGAAACATTCTCTCCAGTTGCAAGGACTGAATCATTTTGACTCCCCATGACTCTGACAGTCAAATCTGACAAAGTGTGTGAACTTAGAAAAGTCATTTGTGAGCTGCACCAATCTGGCCAACAACGTTATGCTAAGTTGAATGAAACCCTAAAATCAATTGAATTGTGAGCCACAGATTCAGTTCCATGCATCTTTGTAGCCAGTGTAGGAAAACATGCAGCCTACATACTCATTTATGTAGATGACATTATAATTGCTTCAACACACCTGAAAAGGACGATACAAATCAAATTATCTATCAGATTTTATGTCAAAGTTCTTGGTGACATAAGATGCTTCTGCGCATCTAAATGAATCAATCTGTTGTCAAAATTACATTATGTCAAAGTGGCTATATCAGAGAAGTTTTATACTGATTAAAAATGGAGGACTTCAAACCAGTAAGGATTCCATTGGCACAGGGAGCAAGTTGGACACAATAGCTATGAATATAGAATATGGTGCTCATTATCCATTGAGAAAACTGTTTGGAGCATTGATGTACATTGCCATTGGTATTCAATCTAATATATGCAGTTAGTAAGGTAAGACAGTGCACTAACACAACCACAATTTCATTCACTGGCAAGTGATTAAGCAAATCCTCAGATACCTCAAAGGGTCCACAGATGAGAAACTGATTTATATTAAGGACAAGGAAGGAATCTTCAATTTTGCACACGCTGATTGGGGAAGTTCCAATACTGATAAGAGGCCATATACAGGTTGCAACTTCACCTTATCCAGATGAGCAGTCAAATGGTGCTCATGCAAGCAGATAGCCATTGCTTTTTCATAACTGAAATTAGTAAAAGAAGCAATTCACCTATCAACATTCATGAACAAATTGGGTTTACAAAAACACTCAGACATCACCCTGTTCAATTAGTCAGCTGGAAAATTAGCATGTAACTCAGTTTTTCAGTCAAAGATAAAGCATATCTGCATAAAATATCATTTCATATGTCACACCCTACAAGAGCATCAACTGAAACTGGAATATCAGCCAACAGAAGATATGATGGCAGATGTACTGATGAAGGTTCTTCCTGCACCAAAGTGTGAGAAATGTGTTGAAAGACTTGGACTTCAATCCTAGAATCACAAACTTAAGACCCAATTCTTAACTTACAGCTGTCTGTAAACATAGAAGAGGTGCACTGAGATTCAAATTTTACTGCCATATCCCTTTGGCATCTATAGATGTTGCAAAATGCTAGTTTGCAAATCAGCTTTTAGTAATTCAGCATTATTGTCTGTGTAGTGAGTTACAAATTAAGTTGTTCTGTAATTTAGCATTGTACTATTGTCAAATCACATCCCAACAAAACAAATGGTGAAAGTGAATTGTGATTTATTTGTCTTGTAGCTCTTTGATTCAGCTACAGGAGACAAGTCAAAATATTTGTATTGAAAGTTCAACATAAGTGGACACCTGATGCTAATAATAAAATTACTTCGATAAAAATAGATTTTCGTAAAAAAAAAAAAAAAAAAAAAAAAAAAAAAGTTATTTTCAGCCATCTCAAAGAGTTACTACTATTGGGTTGGTCCACAAGTTCAAATCATTTTTATTTTGCATGTTGGTATACTGGTTGCTATGGGTTTATTTATTGATTGTCATTTTTTATATGTAGTTCACTACTGGTATTTGAGTTTACACATTGTCATTTTGTCATCTGCAGATAGTGGTTGGAGCTGTGGATGCTAGAAAATGGAGTGCCAAGTGGTGAAGTTGGAACATTACTGACTTACTTTTGAGTTCAGTAGATGGGTGATGGCAGCACAGGTGCCAGAAAGATTTGTGCTGTGTATGAGGATAATGCCACTGGACAGAGCATGGCATGGCAAGAAAATGGTATCCTCATTTTAAGAAGGATCATTTTGATGTTAGTAACTCTCCATGTTCAGAAAATCTTCAGGGTTTGATGAAAACTGTTGAAACACATTAATCCACAGTGATCCATGTCAGTGTAATCAAGAACTGGCAAATGTGATGAACTGTGATCATTCTACCAACATGTGACATTTGCATTCAATAGAGAATGTTCAAAAATAAGGTGTATGGGTATTGCATGCTCTAAGCCAAAATGACAAAAATCAACAGGTGGCCATATGTGCATCTCTGCTTGCCTGTTATCAATTGGACCATGAACGGCACTGACCATTCCTATCCTGTGCCATTGCTGATAATGATAAATTGTGTCTTTGCACTCAGATGATGAAAAGAAAGGAATGGATGAGCACAAATGAATTAGAAACTCCCCATACAAAGATCTGCATGCATCCACAAAAGATAATGTTGTGCATCAGGTGGAAAAGTTACAGCGTGGTGTACTACAAATTGCTTCCCTGAGGTGTAACCTTCAGTACAAACATTTATTGTCAACAACTGAGATGTCTTGCAGATGCAATTCCAGAACAGCAACCAGGAAGGCTTCATGAAGTGATGCTAGTCCATGATTATGCCGACCCACATTCGGCTAGACTGACAAAAAGCACTGTACAGGAGTTGGGTCGGATATCATTCCACACCCAACATATTCACCTGATTTTTTGCTCTCAGATTTTCACCTTTTATACTATCCATCAAGTGACATTCATGGAACTTCATTTCCAGATGAAAATGCACTGCAAACATGGCTCAATGAATTCTTTGCCTCAAAACCTCAAAACCATGTGATTTCTACACTCACAGAACTGAAAAGTTATGCTAGCATTGGCAGACTGTTTTACATGGTGAAGGAGGATATATTATTGATATATTTATTTTCTCATGAAGTTTTCTGTAACTTATTCACTGCAGCCCCCCCATGAGACATGGACCTTGCCGTTGGTGGGGAGGCTTGCATGCCTCAGCGATACAGATGGTCGTACCATAGGTGCAACCACAATGGAGGGGTATCTGTTGAGAGGCCAGACAAACGTGTGGTTCCTGAAGAGGGGCAGCAGCATTTTCAGTAGTTGCAGGGGCAACAGTCTGGATGATTGACTGATCTGGCCTTGTAACACTAACCAAAATGGCCTTGCTGTGCTGGTACTGCGAACAGCTGAAAGCAAGGGGAAACTACAGCCATAATTTTTCCCGAGGGCATGCAGCTTTACTGTATGGTTAAATGATGATGGCATCCTCTTGGGTAAAATATTCCGGAGGTAAAATAGTCACCCACTCGGATCTCCAGGCAGGGACTGCTCAAGAGGATGTCATTATCAGGAGAAAGAAAACTGGCGTTCTACGGATTGGAGTGTGGAATGTCAGATTCCTTAATCGGGGAGGTAGACTAGAAAATTTAAAAAGTGAAATAGATAGGTTAAAGTTAGATATAGTGGGAATTAGTGAAGTTCGGTGGCAGGAGGGGCAAGGCTTCTGGTCAGGTGAACACAGGTTTATAAATTCAAAATCAAATTGGGGTAATGCAGGAGTAGGTTTAATAATGAACTGAAAAAATAGGAGTGCAGGTAAGCTACTACAAACACATAGTGAACGCATTATTGTGGCCAAGATAGACATGAAGCCCACGCCTACTACAGTAGTACAAGTTTATATGCCAACTAGCTCTGCAGATGATGAAGAAATTGATGATATGTATGATGAGATACAAGAAATAATTCAGGTAGTGAAGGGAGACGAAAATTTAATAGTCATGGGTGACTGGAATTCGAGAGTAGGAAAAGGGAGAGAAGGAAACATAGTAGGGGAATATGGATAGGGGGTAAGAAATGAAAGAGCAAGCCGTCTGGTAGAATTTTGCACAGAGCATCACTTAATCATAGCTAACACTTGGTTCAAGAATCATAAAAGAAGGTTGTATACATGGAAGAATCCTGGAGATACTAAAAGGTATCAGTTAGATTATATAATCGTAAGACAGAGATTTAGGAACCAGGTTTTAAATTGTAAGACATTTCCAGGGGCAGATGTGGACTCTGACCACAATCTATTGGTTATGAACTGTAGATTAAAACTGAAGAAACTGCAAAAAGGTGGGAATTTAAGGAGATGGGACCTGGATAAATTGACTAAACTAGAGGTTGTACAGAGTTTCAGGGAGAGCATAAGGGAACAATTGATGGGAATAGGGGAAAGAAAAAGAGTAGAAGAAGAATGGGTAGCTCTGAGGGATGAAGTAGTGAAGGCAGCAGAGGATCAAGTAGGTAAAAAAAAAATGGTTCAAATGGCTCTGAGCACTATGGGACTTAACATCTATGGTCATCAGTCCCCTAGAACTTAGAACTACTTAAACCTAACTAACCTAAGGACAGCACACAACACCCAGCCATCACGAGGCAGAGAAAATCCCTGACCCCGCCGGGAATCGAACCCGGGGTAAAAAGATGAGGGCTAGTAGAAATCCTTGAGTAACAGAAGATATATTGAATTTAATGTGTGAAAGGAGAAAATATAAAAATGCAGTAAATGAAGCAGGCAAAAAGAAATACAAATGTCTCAAAAATGAGATTGACAGGAAGTGCAAAATGGCTAAGCAGGGGTGACTAGAGGACAAATGTAAGGATGTAGAGGCTTATCTCACTAGGAGTAAGATAGATACTGCCTACAGGAGACCTTTGGAGAAAAGAGAACCAATTGTATGAATATCAAGAGCTCAGATGGAAACCCTGTTCTAAGCAAAGAAGTGAAAGCAGAAGGTGGAAGGAGTATATAGAGGGTCTATACAAGGGCTATGTACTTGAGAACAATATTATTGAAATGGAAGAGAATGTAGATGAAGATGAAATGGGAGATACGAAACTGCATGAAGAGTTTGACAGAGGGCTGAAAGACCTGAGTCAAAATATGGCCCTGGGAGTAGACAACATTCCATTAGAACTACTGACAGCCCTGGGAGAGCCAGTCCTGACAAAACTCCACCATCTGGTGTAAAAGATGTATGAGACTTGTGAAATACCCTCAGACTTCAAGAGGAATATAATAATTCCAATCCCAAGGAAAGTAGATGTTGACAGATGTGAAAATTACTGAACTATCAGTTTAATAAGTCACAGCTGCAAAATACTAACACGAATTCTTTACAGATGAATGAAAAAACTGGTAGAAGCCGACCTCGAGGAAGATCAGTTTGGATTCTGTAGAAATAGTGGAACACGTGGGGCAATACTGATCTTATGACTTATCTTAGAAGAAAGATTAAGGAAAGGCAAACCTACATTTCTAGCATTTGTAGACTTAGAGAAAGTTTTGACAATGTTGACTGGAATACTCTCTTTCAAATTCTAAAGGTGGCAGGGGTAAAATACAGGGATTGAAAGGCTATTTACAATTTGTACAGAAAACAGATGGCAGTAATAAGAGTCAAGGGGCATGGAAGGGAAGCAGTGGTTGGGAAGGGAGTGAGACAGGGTTGTAGCCTCTCCCTGATGTTATTCAATCTGTATATTGAGCAAGCAGTAAAGGAAACAAAAGAAAAATTTGGAGTAGGTATTAAAATCCATGGAGAAAAATAAAAACTTTGAGGTTTGCTGATGACATTGTAATTCTGTCAGAGACAGCAAAGGACTTGGAAGAGCAACTGAATGGAATGGACAGTGTCTTGAAAGGAGGATATAAGATGAACAACAGCAAAAGCAAAACTAGGATAATGGAATGTAGTTGAATTAAGTTGGGTGATGCTGAGGGTATTAGATTAGGGAATGAGAAACTTAAAGTAGTAAAGGAGTTTTGCTATTTGGGGAGCAAAATAACTGATGATGGTCGAAGTAGAGCCGATATAAAATGTAAACTGGTAATGGCAAGGAAAGTGTTTCTGAAGTAGAGAAATTTGTTAACATCGAGTATAGATTTAAGTGTCAGGAAGTTGTTTCTGAAAGTATCTGTATGGAAGTGAAACTTGAACGATAAATAGTTTGGACAAGAAGAGAATAAAAGCTTTTGACATGTGGTGCAATAGAAGAATGCTGAAGATTAGATGGGTAGATCACTTAACTAATGAGGAGATGTTGAATAGAATTGGGGAGAAGAGAAGTTTGTGGCACAACCTGACGAAAAGATGGGACCGGTTGGTAGGAAATGTTCTGAGGCATCAGGGGATCACAAATTTAGTATTGGAGGGCAGCGTGGAGGGTAAAAGTTGTAGAGGGAGTCCAAGAGATGAATACACTAAGCAGATTCAGAAAGATGTAGGTTGGAGTAAGTACTGGGAGATGAAGAAGCTTTCACAGGACATGGTAGCATGGAGAGCTGCATCAAACCAGACTGAAGACCACAACAACAACAACAACATCCACTGCAGTTCAAAAGGGGCAATGATGTACATAACTGCAATAACAGAAGGGAAAATGGTATTCATTAGAATGAATAATTTGTAATTTGTTAATGCAAACTGTATGGACTTTCTTTCTTATTTATGGAGTGGCAGTGATGTATTTTGTGTTTGTGTGTAGTGAAATTAATTATACACACATCTAGGGTGACCAACTTTTAAAAGAAATTAAGGGAGATACTTATATCCTTGACAAAAAAATTAGGGATATTAAGAGAATGACGAAATTTCACAAAAAATCAAAGCAGTGTTTGTAAAAGATAACTAATTATGCATCACAAATACTTGCACATATTTTGTGACAGATTTTGCCTCAGTCAGTAGTTTTATATCATTTGTAGCAAATTCAAAGAATTCACTGCATGAGTAAGGAAAATTCATGGCAACTTGCCATTCAGATTTGATTAGGTTTGTACTATTTCTATTTCTCACATATGTCCACTTATTATTCATAAGAGAAAATACTCTCTCAGTGTATTTCTTCCTGGTGTACTCATAATCTACCAACTTACTCAAGTTTTCAAATTTCACATTATTTGATTTCAAAGTTGTAAAAACTTTTATCCATTTCTGGCTAACAATACTCTCTAAAGAGGCAACATATTTAAGTGCATTGTTAGAACTACAAAATTCCTCACATAATTCATCATCATTCACACTATCCAGTTTGACACATTCCACAACTTCATGTGTGTCATTGAATTCCCTTTTTTAGACATAGCAGAGTTAAAGAATTTAAACTGTCATAAAATTTGTTAACTAAGTAAGAATTTAAAGAATCATAGAATTCAGTGAAGTTCTTCTCACTAGTAGATGTCAAACTTGATAGAAAAACAGTAGCTAACAATTTATGAGTACCACTACCAAAAAATCTATCTTCCTTTCTCTGTCTAACTTTACTAATTAGTAACTGTACAGCTTCATAAGATTCCATAATATCATAATCGGTATTCTCCAAATACTTTGCTTTTTGAATGAAGTTCATGTTTGAAACAACTGGCTTTGAGGATTTTTTCATTCTCATTACTTAATAGTTTCACGACTGAAGGATCGTTGTCATAATTTATATTGGCACCAGCAGCACAGTATGATGATATATTACTGACATTTGAATTATTTTATTTCAGGGAGTTTTTTAACAACCTATGGGCGTCCATTGCAGTTTCATCTGTCTATTCTGTAAAATCCAACAATTTGTTTTGAATTCCACTAAAGAGGTCAAAATATCATATTACAACTGGAAACATTTTCCTGTTTGTATGATAGGAGGCATCTGTTGCTAAGGAAAAAAAATGTGCTACACTTTTTGAGGTCATTTAAAACTTCCAAAAAATTGTTCACACTTCTTGGGGCCAATACGTTCATTGTGATCATTTCAGCCTTAGTTCGCCCATAATTTATTTATTCCTTTTTGACACATTACAATTACTGCACACATTTTTTGAAAGTTTGATTGCACAGTCCAAGCTCCTATGGCTTAGTTTGTGTTGTGCTGTGTGGTAGACTAATGAAGATTCACCAGCAATGGTTTTCACATTGTCGTTAGTTAGACATTTGCTCATGTGAGGAGAGCTGAAGAAAGTAATTATTTTGGATGAAGTAGTGATATCATTTGCTTTGCTCTTGCGACCCACAAGCATATACAAGATGCTAACTCATAAAATTGTCAATTTCTAATTACTATGTTCTGAACAGTAGGAAATATTTTATTTAGGATACACAGTAATAATTTATTGCCTGAAGTATTCATGTGCTGTACACAATCTTGTCACCTTGAGCAATGCTAAGCTCACGTTTTCTGATAGATCAGTTTGCTTTACAAGCATTTGACCATGCTGGTCCAATCTAGGAATATAAAGAGTCCCACTTTGTAAGGTGTGTACACATATACTTTGTTTTCTTTTTTGGTGGCGTTTTAACCTTGTCCTTACTGCCCATCACAAACTCTTGAACAATGATTCACAGTCAGCACTGGCACTGAAATGAAGTCATGTCTTACCACCAAGTGTTAGTTGACCATTTTTAAGATAATCAATAGATATAATGTTGATACAGAACTAGTTGTCTCTGCTCTCCAACGTTTCCATGAATTCTGACCACATGCATAAAATTTGAATGCTTAAAAACATTTGTACATATGTTTTAAAAAATTAAACACTGTAGAAAAACGCCCAATGAGTCTGAAAATGTGGGAGCTGGGAGATTACGAAAACATATGTACACATACAGGAGATCCCAGGAAATACAGGAGAGTTGGTCACCCTGCATGTATATGACCTTTCTTTTTATCTTTGTTATAACCTTTTAAGGTCATTGATTTTCAATACCTCCTTGATGGAACATTCTTGTATGCTTTAATTTGTGACTGAGACATATCATCATCTTTTCAGCTTACCTAACACATAACTGGTGATCAAAATTACGAACCTTTGTGCCTTTCTGCAAACCAGTATCTGCAACAAATGGTTAAATGTGTACTGAGACAATGGATGACTACAACAGTTTATTTTATGCCACCATCAACAAAACCAACAAACTTGACAATGACACTGGGTTTTGGAACTTGCTCTCCCATCAATTATGAATGTAAACCCTGTGCAGTGCAATGAAAACAGTGATAATGTTGCAATGAGTCCACAGTATCATGAACATTCCTGATGAAGTGGAATGTGATTTTAAGCCAGACTTCAAACCTCTGTTCATAATTTGAAATTCATCTGTATTGTGAGAACATGTACTGAGAACCTCTATAACAGAGCTGCAAATGCAAGCAAGATGGCCAGTTCTACACTACAGTCCAGTGAATTTTCCTGCTAAAAGTGAGGGTGTGCTTATATCAGGCACAGGAAATTTAATGGTACTGGTAATCTCATCTACACTGCAGCTGCAGCTCAGAGGTCACCAGTAGGATCTACATTACACTCAAGTTACCTGCAACAGTTGCCATGGCAGCATCAGTAGACCATCTGGCCAAACCTGAACAGTGGCTACTGAGTTGGGTTGTGCAGCCATCACACCACAATGCCTGCTGAGCATTTCTAAGGAAATCTGAAGCTTATGTACCAGAGTGGAGACGCTGGCTACACATGTGGCATGCACAGCAGCAATGATGGGGCATCCATAGTGAACTCGAGGTCCAGTTCAGCCACAGTATCACCACATCAAGAACTACAGCAATAAGGGAACAATGCCCTCAGCATATCCTGGTACCACAGCTGCATTTGCCAACATACTGTTAAGTATACCCCATTGTGCAGTTACACAAACAGCAAACATAATCTGAGTCATGCATGACAGATCACGCATCAGATACATAGTGCTGCCAGCACAATAACATGTTCACAGAATGTCAATGAACATTCAAAGGAAATGTGGTCCATGGTAGCAGTTAAGTGGCTGCAAACTATCCTCAACAGCCAACTCCACATGCATGTTCTATTCCATAAAAAAGATTTTATATATCAGACAGGTGTACAGGTATGTTGTATCTCATACAAACTAGTTATGATAGCAGAATGCTGCCTGAAGCTACATAAAGGACAACAAACAGGGCCTTCAAACACAGCTGAGACCAGTTAATGACTCTGAACTCAACACCTATAGCCACCTTGGTTCCTCCAACCCTTTCACATGGTCATTTACAATCACTGACGTCACTGAATCTGTTTTGAATGCTGACTTTCCCCACACACTTTTTGCTAACATTTGACCTGCAGAGAAGACACTTACTTAACACAATTGGCAACACTGAAATATCCAGGATCAGAGGTCACCCTACTTATAGTGCATTAGAGAGAATTGAGAAGGTTTACCTTTAACAAACATGTCATAGTTCCTTCAGGGTTTTTGTGCACATATACATGGCAACATGGACCTTCTGCATGATGATCAAATGCCATAATTTATATGCTAAACTAGGCACTATGGTGGTGAAGTGTGATCATGTAACACAAGGAAAAAATACTTATTTACAGCAAAACCCAGGACCTGAAAATAAAATTATCTGCCACGAATAGAGAATTAGTGACAGCCAAGGCTGGTTGATATGTGAAAATGCTTCTTCACATTGGCTGCCTGAGAGCTGTGTATTAAAACTATTGAGTGAGTTACAGATACAGGCTCACTGCAGTAGTATCAAACACAATAAGGCACATATCATACACACATGCTCACACTACTTATCTCACTATATGAATGTAGAATTGCACCTGAAGTACTAATGGAGGCAAAGGCAATTTTTGAGGAGATGTTACAGACTGTGATCATTCATCAGTCCAACAGTACATGGTCTCTGCTCCTGCATCTTTTCTGCAAGAAAGATGGCTTATGGAGGCTATGTGATGATTACCATGCATTAATTACACGAATGATTGCAGACAGGTGCCCGGTGCCCAACATACAGAACTTCACATGTACACTAGCTAGGTCAAAGTTCTTCGGCATCCTTGAGTGTCAAAAAGCATATAACCAAATACTAGCAGTGAATCCCAAACACTGTGGTGATCATGCCATTAAGTTTATTTGAATTTTCATTCATGCCTTTTGGCCTCAAAAATGCTTCACAGGTATGCTGATGTTTGGTGAATGAGGTATTCATAGGACTACTTATCTTCACACTTATAAGTCATTTTGATGTATTTCTCTAATAAACAGCATGTGTGCAAGGTGCATCATAGTTTGTTTAACAATGGAATAGTTTTAAATGAGTAAAAATGTGTCAATGGAAAGAAAGGGGTGATTTTCCTTAGCCGTACCATTTTGGCTCATGGTATTCCCCACTGAGAGAAAAGACTGCAACAGTACAATCCCTGATGAAACTAGAAGGTTACCAGTAATTGAGATTCCTTCTTGGTATGGTAAACTGTAACAACAGGTGTACAGAGACCTCTCACAGATGTGCTTGTGCACTGTAGTATCACAGGACAGCAACCTAAACTGGAGAAGGTGCTCTGCCATCTCTGGGCAAGCTTAAGCCATGCAGTACTTCTCATTCAACCTGTATCTCGTTCTAGCCTGACTATAGTCATAGACTTGATTAGATTAGATTAGATTAGATTTACTTTCATTCCAATTGATCCGTAGTGAGGAGGTCCTCCAGGATGTGGAACATGTCAGAAAAACAACAATACATGACAAATATTTACAATTAAAACAAATAAGCTAATGTACCATTCCACAGGTCCCAAGTGGAATGATCGTCATTTTTTAATGAACACTAAGAGTAATTTTACAAATACTAATGCACTGAATTTAAAATAAAAAAGTTTTTTATTTATTTATAAGGTAATACAACTACTGTAATACTTATTTACAATGAACACATTACTGCACTGAAATGGTGCAGAAGTTAGATTATACTAACACACACACACACACACACACACACACACACACACACACACACACAAAAATTTTCAATGAACACATTACTGCACTGAAATTGTGCAGAAGTTATGTTGTACTTATATACAAATCAGTTGGTTTTACTAAGAAATTCATCAATGGAGTAGAAGGAGTTGGCCACCAATAAATCCTTTAGGCTTCTCTTAAACTGAATTTCATTGGTTGTTAAGATTTTTATGGCTGCTGGCAAGTTATTGAAAATGTGTGTTCCTGAATAATGCACACCTTTTTGTACAAGACTAAGTGACTTTAAATCCTTGTGAAGATTATTCTTATTTCTAGTATTGATTCCATGAATTGAGCTGTTGGTTTGAAAAAGTGATATATTTTTAATGACAAATTTCATTAAGGAATAAATATATTGGGAAGCAGTAGTTAGTATCCCTACTTCCCTAAACAGGCTTCTGCAGGATGTTCTTGAGTTCACACCACATATAACTCTCACTGCACGTTTTTGTGCCCGGAAAACTTTAGCTTGGCTTGATGAATTACCCCAAAAAATAATCCCATATGACATTATGGAATGAAAGTAAGCATAGTATGCCAGCTTTTTCATTTTTATATCTCCTATGTCTGACAAAATTCGCATTGCAAACACAGATTTGTTAAGATGCTTCAGCAGTTCTGTGGTGTGCTCCTCCCAGTTGAATTTATTATCAAGCTGTAATCCCAAGAATTTAACACTGTCCACTTCTTCTATCTTCTTGTCATCGTATGTTAGACATATACTCTTGGGACACCCCTTACAAGTTCTGAACTGCATGTAGTGTGTTTTTTCAAAGTTTAGTGACAAAGAATTGGCTAGGAACCAGTGATTAATGTCCACAAATATTTTATTGGCTGATCTTTCTAAGACTACATTTGACTTGCTATTTATTGCAATGTTTGTATCATCGGCAAACAAAACAAACTTGGCATCTGGTAATGTTACTGATGAAAGGTCATTGATATACACAAGAAAAAGTAAGGGCCCCAAAATGGAACCTTGTGGGACCCCACATGTAATTAGTTCCCAGTTGGGTGAGGCCTGATAGCTTGATACATGTCTCTTTCCTAATAACACCCTTTGTTTCCTGCCAGAGATATAAGATTTGAACCATTTGGCAGCATTTCCTGTTATACTATAATATTCTAGTTTACTTAAAAGGATATTGTGATTTACACAGTCAAATGCCTTTGACAGATCACAAAATATACCAGTTGCCTGCAATTTTTTGTCTAATGAATTAAGCACATTTTCACTGTAAGTGTAGATAGCCTTCTCAATATCAGAACCTTTTAGAAATCCAAACTGTGACTTTGACAGTATGTTATTTGAGATAAGATGGTTATAAAGACGACTGTACATTACTTTTTCGAAAATTTTTGAGAATGCTGGCAACAGTGAAATTGGACGGAAATTTGATGCTATTTCTTTATCTCCCTTCTTAAACAGTGGCTTAACTTCAGCATATTTCAGCCATTCAGGAAATATTCCACTAATAAACGACTGGTTACACAGATAGCTTAATATGTTACTTAGCTCAGAATCACATTCTTTAATTAACTTTGTTGATATTTCATCATACCCACTAGATGTTTTTGTTTTTAAAGATTTTATGATGGACATTATTTCTGTTGGGGTAGTGAGGGTCAAATTCATATTAAGGAAGTTACTTGAAATGTCTGGTCTAAGGTAATCCATAGCAGCATCTACCGAACCTGACAACCCCATCTTGTCAGTAACAGTTATAAAATGTTTGTTAAAAAGTTCTGCAACACTATACACATCTGTCACCAATGTATCATTTACTCTTAATGCTATTTGTTCCTCGTCATGCCTGGTTCTACCGGTCTCCTCCTTCACTATATCCCATATTGTCTTTATTTTGTTATCTGATATGACTATCTTTTCCTTGTAATATATTTGCTTTGTCATCCGTATTACAGTCTTTAATATTTTGCAGTATTTCTTATAATGTGCTATAGCATCAACATTGGAAATGTTTCGGAGTGACAGCTACAGTTTTCTTTTTGTTTTACAAGATACCCCTATTCCTCGAGTAATCCATGGCTTCTTTGTAGACTTTGCTCTAACCTTGGTAAATTTTGGCGGAAAGCAGTGTTCGAATAAGGTAAGCACTTTATTAGCAAAAATGTTATATTTTTCATTCATGCCATGAACGCTGTAAACATCAGTCCAGTGAATGTCTCTGAGGAGTGTCCTAAAATAATCAATTTTTGGCTTACTGATTACCCTTTTGAGCTCAGATTTAACAGATTTTATATCCTGTTCAGTATTAACATTTAGCAGAAGGAACTGCATGTCATGGTCTGAGAGGCCATTGACTATTGGTTTTGTAATATAATTTTGTTCATTGGACTTTTCTATAAAGATATTATCAATGGCTGTTTGTGAGCAAGTGGCTATCCTAGTGGGGAACTTTACTGTGGGAATTAAGTTGAATGATAGTGTTACTAACTCAAACAAGTTCTTATTGGGAGAGTCTTTAAGGAAATCTAGTCAACAATCGGCACAGCACTCCACCAACAGGTAGACAAACACTGACAACCACTCAGTTCTTTCTCCAAAAGATTGCAGCCAGCCCAGAAAGAGTGGAGTTCATACAATATGGAGCTATTGCTAGTATATGAGTCAGTGAGAGACTTCCAACATCAAATTGGGGCTCATATACTGATATTTTTGCAGACCACAAGGCAATTAATTTCAGTTTTGAGAACTTTAGTTGCAAGTGCTCACCCAGACAGTTCCAACATATTGAGCTCATAAGCTAGTTACACAACAAACATTCACTATGTAAAAGGTGCTGAGAATGTAGTGACTGACTACTTCTCTTGAATCTGTGGCATGGTGTGACTATAGATTACATAGAGCTCACTACAGAGGAGGCCCTGGATCCAAAGTTACAAAAGCTGTTGAAGAACCCATCTGCAAGACAATATCTCAATCAGATTCCTGTACCAGATTCAAAGTTAAAACTGTGGGATGACATCTCCCAGAACAAACCACACCCATACGTTTCATAGAAATTCTGCAAGACAGTCTTCAACAGGATCCACAGTCTATCCCATCCTGGTGGCCAACCATACTATTAAGCTGGTTACAGGCTGCTTTGTGTAGCCTTCAATGAAGGAGTGAACACATACATTGCCACATTTCTGCATCCCATGCCAATTGAATAAAGTGAGCCATCATGTTGATGCTGACAGCAATAAATTCCAGAATGTACCAGGTAGATTTGGCAACATTCACATTGACTTTATCAGCCCACTTCCATCCTTGGATTGATGCAGGTAATTGTTCCCAGCTGTATACAGTTATACACAGTGGGCAGAGGTAAACCCCACTCACTGATATCTCACATGAAACAACAGCAAAAACATTATTTGTACACGGGTTGTACATTTTGGGTACCCATTCCACATTACAGCTGATTCTGGCTGCCAGTTTGAATGCACCATGTTCCAGGAGCTAGCCAAATTGTATGACTTCCAATGTCATCATGCAACAAGTTACCACCTCACTATAGCGGCCATTATAAAAAGAGGAACCTCAAGGTCACCTCACCATCCTACATCATTGCCTGTTAGTGATAATTTCAAATGTTAGTAATGTCTATTTTTAGACTAGAATATGACGGAGTACTTCCCAAAAGAAAATTCTTGCCAGCTGCTATGAAGAAAGGATTACAAGAAATTTTGAAGAAAAGTGCTTTTTTACTTTAACCTGTGGAAAAAAAGAGGACCACAGACATATTTGGCTGAAAATGAGATATGAACATTCTTAAAGTTTATACATGGATTTGATACATATTTTATCATGACAATGTAAAAGTGTTATGAATAAAAAATAAAATACTGTAGGAGGAGTGAAACTGTTCAAACTGTGTAATGAAAAACGTTGTTGCTGACAAACTGGTGTTCTGTTGGACGTCATAGAAACTTTCAGCGAGAAAGTTTTTAAGAAAACTAGAAAATTTTGGTAATAACTGGGGCATCATTACTGTATTGCATCACATATGAATGCATTTTTTTATGAGAGACTCTGCGCACAGCAGCATGCAAGTACCTTTATGCTGGTGCCAGGATTTCAGTTCCAACTGCTCACCTTAATATAACTGAGACCCTCTGTCACTGTACCCATGTTGTCAATATACACTATACAAAAACAACTGTAGGTACTTTGAGCCCAATATTTCAGTTGAAGACGAGCAAAGTATATTTTTGCATGTGGTTTTGTAAAACCCAAGTTGTTTGAAGTGTACTTCAAGACTACTGTCCTCAGCACACACTACATACAGTTTACACAAGACTTCATTTTTGAGGGTGCAGTGTCTCTGCATTCCATTACATATTTTTGTCCATCACTACATTTCTAAATCAAAAACCAAGTGAGCTGAGCAGTGTGCAGTCATCTGCCAGCTATGGCTCATCTTGGCACTAACAACACCTGTCACATGGGTTCTGAGCCATCCTCAGTAAACACAGGTGGCTGGCAGAGGTGGTGAAGATTTCTAGTCTCACACATGGAGGTTGCCTTTGGTTTGGAACCTAGTGGAGGCTCTCAAGCAAAGGCTTCATTGACTCTGTGACAGGCCAAGGGCTGCAGATTTCTAAAACTGCATTATCATGTTGGGATTTGTAGAATTACCCTTGATAGTTCAGGGGTGCACCACACAAAGGAAGCACCTATTCGGGAAGCAGAGTGCTTGTGGAGTGTACACTCACGGACAAAAAGAGCGAGACCCCTCGCCTTTTTGGTATTATGATGCACATAGCTTTAAAGCATAAAAGGCAAGGTGACAAAGTGCTACCAACATACTATGCACAGGCATGAAACTGAAAAACTATCTGAACTTTGTCAGGCTGTTTTCAATCATGTGTAAGACTATATTAATGCAGATTAGTTTGTTAAACACAACATATAAATATAAGATAAAAATGAAATAAGAAATGCTAATTAGTATGAGCTGTACTAATAAAACTGAATTTCAGCTTATCGAGATAACATAACTGTTTTAGTAAGACAAAGTACCCCAGATCATTACAAATTAGCAAAATATTATGCGCATTTGGCCGCAAAATGATCTGTGTCACCGTTCAGACCAGTCATACTGGATTACCATTGCTGACCTACCATGGAAGTGTGCAAATTTAGCAATTCATGACGATTCATAATGAAATTCAGTTAAAAATCATTCAGTGCCACACTTAAGTCAGTTCAGTTATTGACAGAAGCGGAAAAAGTAGGCAGTAACAAGTATGAAAATCTAAAAGATTTTCATATTTACATCCACAGGGTACCTGTACAGAATAAAGGTAGCAATAAAACCTATTGGGGGCGCAAGAAGTTTTTAAAATTGCTTTATTGATTGTCTATCTGCCTCCATCGAGATTAGAACCGAAAACAAACCAGACCTCCCTTGCAGTAGCAAACATCTTTCACTATGCTAGCAGACAACCCAGGCAAACAGCCCTCTGTTATTATGCCAGACATGGAGAAGCCGCCAATTTTGCAATGAAAATGGCAAAAAGATCTGCAGTTTCTGTTGCATAGAGCTTTCTGGACTCAAAAACAAGAACTTTCTACCTTTATGTCACTGCTTATGTGACAATCATTTGGGATGTTACCGAAAAAACAAAATACTGTTATTAGCAAGTAAATTAAGTAGGATAATTCTGCACCAGCCCAGGAAATAAACAGCTACATAGCTGCCAAATGTATACCACAATGTTTTAAATTCTCTTGTAGACTCACCACAGCCAGAAAACATTCATTAGCCAAAGTGTTTCTTAAGCTAGCTTGCAATGGGAATGCTCACACTTCTAAAATGCAGTGGTATCTGGGATCTGAATTAGCATGTGTAGAGGCAAATGGATTTTATCTCCATTCCTGTTTATTTATTTATTTTATTTATTTACATACTGGTTCCATAGATCTGTACATGTGAGCAAGTCACTCAGATGTGGAACGTGTCAATATACATAATAAAATACATAGAATAAAGACATTGTTATAGTATTAATAACAGTGCACAAAAGTCATACTTATTAGCTTAAAAACTAGTCAACATAAATGTGAAGATAGCAGTTTCATATTTAGGGCATTATTGCATTTATTTTAACCTTGAACAGTAATCAAAACTTCCCACTTTGGGTTTAAAAGTGACCCAAAAATGGAAATGAGAAAAACAGGAATTTTTACATTAGGGCATTATTACATTAGTTTAACAGTAAACAGTGTCAAAAAATTTAAAAACATCTTTCCAATCTGGGTTTACTTATTTCTCTGAAAGAATTCCTCTAGTGAATAAAGTGAGGTCTCAAGTAAATAATTTTTCAAGCTACGTTTAAATACTGATGTACTACTCCTTATACTTTTGATGCTGTTGGGTAGGGAATTGAAAATTTTCGTTCCAGCGTACTTTACCCCTTTCTGAATAAGTGTCAAGTTCTTTAACTCACAGTGGAAATCCTCTTTTCTTCTGGTGTTATGTTCATGATGTAGGCAATTCGTTTCATACAGAGTGGGGTTATTAATTATGAAGCACATCAGTGAATATATGTACTGAGATGTTGCTGTCAGTATTTCAAGTCGTTTAAAAAGATTTCGACATGAGGTTCATGGAGGTACACCACAAATGATTCTGTAAATGTCATTTGGATCGAAAGCGTAGCTACGAGTAATATGCTGATGTATCTACTGCAACTAGAACATTTCGAATAAAGAGTAAGGGGAATTATTTATGTGGCCCTCATCTTCAGTCACTGTCATAGCTACTTTCGTTGTTAGGATTTCGTCACCTAAGTCGGTAAAAATGGATCCCTACTAGTCTCACTTTCTGGACCGTCCATCTATCTACCCAACCCTTAAAACCTGTTTACCTCAAGTGTGGGTAGACATAATAAGCAAGAATGTATTGCACTTCCTGTGGTATATGGTCCCTTGGTGGTGTAAAAAAGTGAGCTTCTAAGTCAACACAATCTAAAGATATGGCCGTTTATGTAAATAAAATTGACACAAAAAGTTAAAAAATGGTTCTAAGAACTATGTGACCAAACTGCTTAGGTCATCAGTCCCCTAGACCTAGAATTACTTAAACCTACCTAACCTAAGGACATCACACACACCCATGATCAAGGTAGGATTGCAACCTGTGACTGAAGCAGGCGCGCGGTTCGTGACTGAAGCACTAAGAACTGCTTGGCCACCACATCCGGCGAATCCCTTTTCACCTCATGTATAATAATAGTATATGCTCTCTAGTGAGGATAAAGTGTATTCACCAGCAACTCAGATCATTTGTTCACGGAACTTTTATGAATCTACATTCAAATTTTCTTCGAAGTCATCTGAAATATCCACATATAAACACCCTAGGAACGTTGTATGCAATATCCACTTCTGAAGACGCTGGCAGATACTGCAGTACCATAACAAGTAGTTAAGAATTTATTGTTATTGGTCCATGCAAGACATTTTATTTCAGTATCAATTTAATGCACGTAGGTGTTTGTCTATATCTGAAAATAATGAACAAAAAGTAAATAGACAGCAAACAACTTCAATGTTCAAATCAAATGTAACTCACATGTTGCAATTAAGACTTAATTTAGTTGTTACATCTACATGACTACACCTACAGGATTTCTTTGCAATCCAGACTTATGTGTCTGGCAGAGGGTTCATCGAACAAACTTCGGACTATTTCTCTACCATCCCACTCTTTAATAGCGTGTTGGAAAAAGGATCACTTAAATCTTTTCTTATGAGCTCTGAATTACATTATAACTATGATCATTTCTTCCTGTGTAAGTTGCCAAGGAAATATGTTTTGGCACTCAGAACAGATGTTCGTGATTGCAATTTCATGAAAATATCTCATGACAATGAAAAACGCTTTTGTTTTCATGACTGTCACTCCAACTCGCTTATCAAATCTAGGACTCTCTCTCCCCTACTTCATGACATTACAAATCTTGCTGCTGTTCCTTGGACGTTTTTGGCATGTATGGTCAATCACATCTGTCAAGGATCCCATACCACAAAGGAATACTATAGCAGTGAACGGACAAACATAGTGTAGGCAGTGTTTTCAGTAGACCTGTTGCATATTCTTAGTGTGCAGCCAATACAACACAGTCTTTCATTTGCCTTCCCCACAAAAGTAAGTTGGCGATCGTTCCAGTTTAAGTTTTACTGGGTACTGAGATGGTTTGACAGTATTTTTACTTGTGTTTTGTCATGTAACCAAAAGTTAATTATTGTTACTGGACGCAGCTTTTGTCTTTAATGTATTCCTCATTCAACAGAGTACACTCCCCGTACACCACACATAACTGTTTCAAAGTATTAAATTGTTAATGATGTTACCAAGTTGCAATAGACATCTAAACTTGCCGTTTTGAAACAAAGGAAAGTATTATAGTGAAATATGGCAACTAAGAAGCAGACTATCCAAATGAACAAACATTTCTTGTTCAAGTCGTTGCAGTAGGTCTACTACACAGTAACATAAATTAGCAGCAAAGTCCATTAGTGGATCGTTATCAGGAAAACCAGCCCTCATAAGGCGAACTGCCACTACAAGAATTTATGTCTACTGAATCACAATGCACGCCACTTATGAGGGAACCCGCCAAGTGTCATATTCTGACCTTGCTGAAACTTCGCTCAGCGAAAGAGGGGACACAATAAGCAAACACATGTCTTGGCTTATCTGCATACACTTGACTGCTTCTGTGAAAATGACAGTCAAAGTTTTCAATGGACTGTTGCTATAGTGTAGATACTTTTTTGCGTGTAAGGATTCAATTGAAGTGGTGGCTCTGTGGCTACCGTCGGAGTTTCAGAACTTTGTGCTGCAAGTTTGAAACCCGGCTGTTCCTTTGTTTCCCCCCTCACTCTCTGAATTATCTATGAAAGTAGCCACTGAGCCTCCTCTTCAATTGCATTTTCAGGTGCAAAAGGTATCTACACTATAGCAACAGCACGTTGAAAACTTTGACCGTCGTTTTCTCAGAAACGGTCATGTCTGCAGATAAGCTGAGACACATGTTCACTTATTTTGTCCTCTCCTTCACTGAGCAAAGTTTCTGGACAATCAGCATATGGCACCTGGCGAGTTCCCCTCATTAGTCAAGCCGCTACTTACACCTGCTGAGAACTATGTATGCCTCAGAGTAAAATGTGCCACTTGGAAACACGGCAAGTGAGGATAAACACGTTTTTCTTCTTATAAGGCAACCTTCTACAGCTAAAATTCACAGAGTGTTCTCCAGGTTGCCTCAGATATTTCAGAAATGTTTCTTGCATTAGGCCTGCTGGATATTCAAAATGTAAACATTTCATTTCATGTAACATTATTAGGATAAGGCATGACAAGAGCAGACCAGTCCCTTCTGAGAAGAATTACAGATTCTAAGTTGCTCTACAATGTAACGACAAAGGTACAGGCTTGCGATCTCTCATTTATGCCATCGATTTCCATGTTAAACATACTTGGCCATTGCATTGTGGTTGCAGTCGTGGAGGAGGCAGTCTGTTTCCTACTGTTTTTGCAGCAGATATTAACCACAATGAATCATTCAGTCAATGCTAAATGGCCCATCTGGCTGAGGCAGAAAAGGGCGCTATAATAGCACTCCATGCAGAGGGATTTTCAAATGGTTATATAGCAAGAACTATGGGTCTTCACAAGTTGACGGTAGCCAGGTGGATTAGACAAAAGGAAGAGGGTGGTAACCTGAATGGAAGCCTCATGGCCATCACCATAAAACAACAGCAGCTCAGGATTGGCAGATACGCCGTTTCAGTGAGAAACATCCATTTGTCAACACACGACAAATTCAGTAGACTTTGGGTCTCAATGTTAGCAATAAGACCAACACTCATCATCTAAGGAAAGATGGACTGAGAGCAAGAAGCACTCCTGTGAAAGAGACATTGACTGTTTCCTACAGAGAATCCCACATTGCTTTTGCTGCTGAAAATGTCGACAAACCTCCACAGTTTTGGAGGCAGGTGATTTGCACAGACAGAAAAGTTTTCTCTATGGCCTCAGCCAGACAAGTACTTGTTTACTGGCCAAAAGTTTCTAGGTATAATCCAAAATATATTTACAGTTGCCGAAGGATTGGCAGGGAGTCGGTATCAGTAAGGGCGTGGATATCAGCCGAAGGGTGTCGGCTCCTGTGGGAAGTTGAAGGAAGACTCGATATATGCAATTACATATCAGTTCTGGAGAACGTGATGTTGCCTTTGGTGACAGCAAGATTTGGCAATGATCAGATCATGTTCCAACAAGATTGCTCTCCTATTCATATGGCACGTGTGGTTAAGAGGTAGTTCGACAACCATAATTACTGTAATGGCAAGGCCATCTAAAGTAGCTGACATGAATCCCATTGAGAATATTTGGGCAGTAATTGTCAGAGTAATATGGGAAAATGGCCAGTCACTGTTACTCGCCGACAGCTTTCTGATGTGATTCATGACACTTGGAATGAGTTACTTGAATCTCCTAGTTATGTGGCTAGAGTTGTGGGCTCAATGCTCAACAGACTTCAAGCCATTTTGGAAGCCAAAGGAGGCTATACGTGATACTAAGCAGCATCAGCAGAGGTGTTTTTTTTTTTCCACTCAGTCCTTAACCAATCAGTTGCAACAGATTTTTTTATCTGTTTTAAATTTCTTTTTTTTACAAACACGTATATTGAATAACTTAATTTTCTAAGAGAAGAAATACTCACTTTATATATTCCTGCAGTCTCAAAAAAATACATGACACATGTGTATATGCAAGAAAGGTAAAAAGCAATTCAGCAAAAATGCAAAATATTGAGGAGAAGCTTGCCGATGAAAGCGTAATTGGAAGGCGAAGGTTGGGCTAGAAGAAGAGGTAAGGAGGCCCGAAAAAGAAGAGAAAAATCAAACATGCAATAGACTTCAAGTCATTGTCGCAGTAGAGGGCGGTTGGTATATGCGATTCGGAGCAACAGTAGAAGAATAGTTTTATTTACTGATTTTTGAGGCTTTATTTTGTGAGGGCTAAACAGTGCTGCTTCATGAGACCCACTATTTGTCCACATGTGGCTAAACATCAGAGGTGTAAAAAATGTTGAGATGTGCCAAAGTTCTCCTGAACAGTAATGTGTTTTACACAAGAAGATGATTTTCAGTTCATTTCATTTTAACCATTCACAGTATGCTTTGAGATTCCAATCTATGATTTCATTTTATTATTATGTATCTTTTCTTCAGTAAAAGTGAATGGTAGTAAGTTTAAAGATATAAAGAATAACAGGAAGTTTTTAATTTGTGGAATAGCGTATTTAACAGTTAATATTTTCAGCAAATCTGTAGTTATAGGACATATTAAGAAGCATGTAAAAAATGGCATTGTGGAAAGATCTGGTTGGTTTCTAAGGGGTGACGACAGTCAAACAGCAAATACAAAACTATGGGTAACAACTATTGTTGATGGTGAGGAGCCATAATCGATATGCCACTATTCTGTAATTGTATTTCTGAAGTTTATCGTCGATCCTAGGATTGAAGCCGTTACTCTGTTTAATGTAAAGAATATAACCTTTAAATTTTATGTAGCAGTGTAGAATATAATACACAGTATATAGATCAGGAACCTAATCCCACTACCTTTAATTTTATTCTTATGGATGACATTGGGACAGTAAATAACAAGAGGTATAACAAAACTCTCAGAATCAGTATAGAGAATTCAAGTGTCCAGTGTATTATAAATTTCCTATAATAGTGAATAATTGCCTTCACTGACTCCTTCATGCCTATGTTTTCTCAGTCAGACAATGTTTGAAACTAGGTACAACATTTTTCCACAAATTGTCGAATTGGAAGTCGAAGAGCAAGTTACATAAATTACAATGACAACAAATGTTTTTCAAGTAGACTGACACTATTGGCATCCAATACTTTTATAGTGTGTTACATATGCAGTTTGTAAACTGCCAACACCACCAACACACAATACCACTAAGCTATGAAACAACTGTAGCAAAACAGAGCCTCGTTGTCCATGTGATGGTTAAGACGACTAATTCGTAACATAAATGTCAATGTAAGCAGTTGGAATGTGCTTCCTGGACCAAATAACATACATCCTACGTCTTAAGTTCAAATCATGTAGCAAATGTAATTTAAAGGACATAAAAATATTGAGTGGATTTACTAACACAGTTATGAACCACTTAAGACCATAATTCGATGGTCACATAGTTTTCAACCATATTCTATGGTGTAGCCATTGTCCATTAGGCTAGCAGCAGGAAGAAACTTTCACTCAGCTGATGTGCTGAGATAGCTAGCACTGGCGAAGCTCACGCTTCGAAGATGCCACAGCATCATCTGCCACCACCTCGTGAGAAACAAAATACCTCAAGTATAAGCCAATTTGTTGTATTCACATATCTGTGACTATGACTTGGCGCTAAAGTGTGGTTATGGATAGTGCGATGCTCAGATAGAGAATCTAACACAGTAAATCATGATAAAGGGAAATGAATTAGGTGTCCTTCATCTTCTGTAATATCAAATTCATTTTAGTTATTCTATCTTAAATGAACTGCACAGAAAATCATTCACCAGAAGTAAATAACTTTTATCAACACCAGATGATATTAACAACTTGCTGGCAAGGGTTAGCCGTGTGTTCAACAGCGTCATATCGCGGACTGCGCGACTGCTTGTGCCATCAGTTCGAATCCTTCCCTGGGCATGGATGTGTGTTAGTTTATGTATGTTTAAGTAGTTCTAGGTCTAGGGGACTGATGACCTAAGCAGTTTGGTCGCATAGCTCTTAGAGCCATTTTTTGACCTTTCGTATAAATTTTCTTTACATAAACGGCCATATCTTTAGATTGTATTGACATAGGTTTTATTGCTACCTTTATTCTGTACAGGTGCCCTGTGGATGTAAATATGAAAATCATGTAGAATTTCATACTTGTTACTGCCTACTTTTTCCACTTCTGTCAATAATTGAACTGAGTGGCACTGAATGATGTTTAATTGAATTTCATTATGAATCTTCAGGCATTGCTAAATTTGCCAACTTCCATGGTAGGTGAGCAAGGGTAATCAAGTATGACTGGTCTGAATGTTGACACAGACCATTTCGTGTCCGAATGCACATAATATTTTGTAAATTCGTAACGATCTGTGGTACTTCGTCTTACTAAAATAGTTATGTTATCTTGATAAGCTGAAATTCAGTTTTATTAGTACAGATCATACTAATTAGTGTTTCTTCTTTCATTTATATCTTATAGTTACATGTTGTGTTTAGCACACTAATCAGCATTAATATAGTCTTACACATGATTGAAAACAGTCTGACATAATTCGGATAGTCTTTCAATTTCGTGCCTGTGCATAATATGTTGGTAGCACTTTGTCGCCTTGCCTGTTATGCTGTGTAGCAGACTTTAAAGCTGTGCAGATCAGCATAACGAAAAGGAGACCGGTCTCACTTGTTTTGTCCGTGACTGTACATGAGGTTTTTTTTAGGCCAGGCAGTAGTTTGAAATGCTTTGTTGAACACTTGCCAGTCAATATGCAGCAGGGGAAGTCAAACGGCATTAAGAATAAAGACACTTCGACTGTCAAACTGTTATCAGTAACCTGTCAAATTATTCATAACAAAGTTCCTGGATTCACTGCCCTCCATGAAAGTTCTTGTGCTAATATTATTCTTCGAGCTGAGAGCTGGCTGAATCCTGAAGTGGAAAGCTCTGGGATATTTAGCAATATGTATCTGAAAGAGAGTTTAGAGCCCATCATAGGGGAGTGTTTATTGCAGCTGATGAAAATATTGTCTCTATTGAGGTCAAAGTGAAGCTATCTGGTCACGTATAACAGATGTAGGTTAATTGCTGTTTGTTTTTACCGGCCACTCAATTCTGATGTGACACTTCTAGAGTCATTCAAAGAAAGTCATTAGCACACAAATACTCAGATCATGCAGTAGTAGTAGAAGGCAACTTTAATCTACTGAGTATGGACTGAGATGTCTATGGATATAATGTGGGGAGGGGGGGTAAAGTACAGAGAGACAGTCTTGCAAAGTACTTTTGAACATGTTTTCTGAAAACTGTCTTGTGCAGCTAGCTCAGCAGCCCACACACAATGGACATGTCTTGGATCTTTCAGCTACAAATAGACCAGACCTCACTGACAATGTCAGTATAGAAACAGGGATTAGCAATCAGACATCATTATAACAACTATGGCTATGAAAGTAAGTCAGTCAAGAATACTAGGAGAGTGTTTCTACTGGACAGAGAGTGAACTGATGCCATTTAGTTCCAGTAAGACGGACACAGAGGAATTGTGGGCAAAGTTGAAGCAGATTGTAAATTGTGGTCTGGAGATTTTTGTGCCTCGTAAGTGGATGAAGGATTGAAAGGCTCACCATCATTTATTAACGGTAAGCTAATACGGATGAGTAAGAAAACAGACCCTGTAATGTTCAGATACAGCATTAGTAGTGTCCTGCTTAACACAGTCATATTGTTTAAATATCTGGATGTAATGCTGAAAAGCAATTTGAAATGGAACAAGTATGTGTGAACTATGGTAGGGAAGGCGAATGGTGAACTTTTAGGAATTTTAGGAAAGTGCAGCTCATCTGTAAAGGAGACCTCATATAGGATGCTGTGACCTATCCTCAAATACTGCTCAAGTGTTGGGATCTGTACAGTTCGAGGCAGGCTGCTAGATTTGTTACCAGTAGGTTCTAACATCACATAAGTGTTACAGACATGCTTCGAGAACTCATATGGGCTGACTAATGCCTGAGCCCAAAACATTTTGTAGCAGGGTGACAGCTGGAGCCCTCCTATTTCTGGGAAATTGAGGAGGAAGGAAGAGCAGTGGTAAGATTGACACATCTGCCCAATGTGTTGTAAAATCTTTTTCAAGAACGCTTGTTATTCTACATGATAAATAATTAAGTAATGTGAGTACATATACAGTCAACTTTGCACACATATATGTTCATATTATTTAATAATACCCTTGTACTGACATTCTGCAGTCATACGCACACCTCAAAAGCAAAATGAGTAAACCTAAGCAACTGAAGAATTATTATGGAATGAAGTTAATGATTTATGATTTAAACTTTAATAATGCCAATAATGTTGAAGAATAGCACCTCTCCTGCAAATATACATCTCCTTAACACTGTCAACAGTGGTGTTAATAATGACACACCCATTAATCTCATTTATTTATCTGCATTTGTGAATCACAACATAAAAATGTTCAAAACAAAGAGATCTCTGGCACAAGCTGCTGGTTAGAAACCACACACTGTTATACAAATGAATGAAATATGTTACCAGTATCACAGCAGTATTTCACAAATCTCTTACTCTTTCCGCTGTAAAGTACTTTACACTCAGGCATTAGGCGGTTGCAGTGGGGTAGAGTGAGTGACAAATATTCACGCCATGTGAAATTTAAAACCTGTATATTCAGAAGGTCATAACTACTATCAGAATTATGGCCCAATTTTTGTGTGGAATTGATTATTGGGGCTGATATGTTGCAAGCGTGCTTCCCCCCCCCCCCCCCCCCCCATAATGTGAGGTCAAGTTGGTGATGTTTTGTTGTTAGTGCTGGCATCACTATCCAACACAGCAGAACTTACACAGTTAGCGCTGCAAGTAAAGTACCACTGCTCCAATATCTGTTGCTCACCAGATCCTCTCCAAAGGAATCATCAGGTGTTTGTGCTCAAAGAATTACACAGCTGTTTGCATGCTGCACATAGACTCAAACAGATTTGCCTCTCCAGCCACCATACCCTGTCCCTTTCTCGATGTTGTATAGAGGACACATTCTGTATAATGTCTCCATTTCACATGTTGAAAATGCATGGATTTTCTCCTCAACTATCCCAGTCACCTTGCTGTCATCTCATGCTACAAATAATCCATTGGGTCATACTTCTCAGACCCTGAGCAACCCTGTGTCACCAGCCTGTGGATACATCTGCATCACAACTGACAGCTTTGCTACCACCATGGCATCTGACCCACACAAGAGCCAGTCATCTAAATATCCAGACATTCCAGGTAATCTGCACTATGGATGGGGAAAAGGGTGCGGGGGAGTGGAGGGGTGGGGGCGGAAAGGAAGGGACGGACAGTGATGTATTTTTTGTTTGTGGGAAGTGAAATTATTGATATGCAAACATTACATTTCTGGCACAGATTCTTTATCTTTGTTGTAACCTTGCCGGTTCAGTGTCTTCTTGACCAAACATTCTTATATGCTTTCATTGGTGAATGAAAGTTAATTCTGTAAGTTTAAAGAATACATATCATTATTTATGTGGCATACCTACCTAACCCACAATGGTGTCAAGAATACATTTGCTTAGGTGGTATTTCAGTGTTACGTTTTGTATTACTTGAATAGAATAGAATACTGTTTAGCATTCCTATCCTTCTTTATAACTTTCTCCTACTATTGAGAACTTTACAGGTATCAGCAAACATTTTGCTAAGAATTTTGAATCCTACATGTTTAAATGCAAACTATTTTTATCCAAAAATTTATTGCTTAAGAAAGTATTTTGATTTATGCATAGGCCCTAGACTATTACAGTTTTTGTTTCTGTCACAGTTTATTCCCTCTATATATCAGCCACTGATGGATTTGCTGTAGACAGTGCCACTCACTTCAGTCCTAGATGTATTGTAGAGTTTATTGTCAGACTGAATAGTACATAATAATGTTGCAGTAATACCACAACATTACAAAGATTTCATTAAATATTTGTATTGCTGAAGAGATCGATCAGAAAAATAAAATGTTGGTAATGAAAACACTGATGTTCTCAAAGTAATGTAAATTTCGACATATGCATGTAAAACCATAACAGCTATAAAGAAAGCAAATTTGCATAGAGAAAATCGTGGTTTAATAGACTCGATTAAAACCCAGTATTAATGGAACTTGTAAAATTATTTATGGAATCTGTGCAGAGTAAATTAATTCTTCAAAATCATACTAGTCATGGATTAGACTTACTTAACAACAAAGGAAACACACAAGAATAATAAACTATAGATCTTTCAGTCTTCTATCCATAACACATAAAATTATCCTCAACCCCACAAAAAACATAAGATTTTAATCATCAGACTTACTTCAGAAGTGGTACTAGCACACTAGACCACCTGCAAGTTGTGAACAAAACTGTAGGATAAAGTAATGTGTATGAATTACTTCTTTGTCTAAGATTCATAGTTTTGGGAAAAAATATGCTTGCCTAAGTATCAACAAAATGTTTACTAGAGCTCTCAAGAATATATGTCAGTGCTACAGTTTCTATCAGACTTCACCAGAATAAATGAAAAATCAGAACAGAGAGCTCAACCAGGCAAAGAGATTTGTACCTCCAAAACTATTCTTGACAGTCCTAGAGGAAGTTTTAATTTCCTAAATTGGAAAAAATGCCCACCTCAGCATATTTTTTATTTGACAATGATCTTTATGAACACATTGATGGTGATACCAATGAGAAGCCCTCTGTCACCAGTAGTGGTCAATTTAAGAGAAGGAGCTGGACTTTGCAAATTTTAAGCCTGATTTTTTGGAGGCATTTTGTGAGACATCTGTGGTGTGTTTCCATGGTAGAACTTATTTATTTATTTGTCCATGAGACCTTGTTGGTACATAGACTGTATATAAGATGTTGGACACCATTAAACAGAATACTGTTTCCATCATTTTAACATCATCAACCTCTTATGGTTACACTACTTATTAGTGGTACATTATTTATATTTGTTCAGTGGTTGTAATTTTTTCTATGGTTTCTGCAGATAAGACTGGTACATTATTATTCATACTGACACATTATTATCTATCAAAATACTCTTTCAGGCTGTAGAAGCAGTGATCAATTAGATACACCTTTACTGTGGCTTTGAACCCTGCTGTGTTATTTACAGGTTGTATGTTATTTGGTAGTTTCTGGAATATCTTTTTTCCAAGGTGCAGAACTCCATTTTGATAGAGCTTAGTTTTTGTATGGTGCATATGGAGATCCATTTTCTGCCTAATGTTGTGAGTGTGTACATCTTCATTTTTGAGGAAAGGTGGCAGATTTTCAATCGCATACTGCTGTATGAATACTATGGTTTCAAATATATGAAGGCATGGTAGAGGGAGGATTTGCAGATTTCTGAAGAGTGGCTTGCAAGATTTTGTGTGTTTGGCACACCTTCTGTGATTCCCATGAGTCTGTTTTCAATTCTAAATACCTTGATGGTGTTTGGAGAAGCTCCCCAGAAAATGTCTCCATACTTCAGGATTGATTGGACACTTGCATATTTCACATTTTAGGCAGTCTTTGCTACAGCTGGTTTCACAGACCCTCATCACATAGCAAAATGTGTTCAATATTTTGCTGAGACTTTCAATACGAATTCCCCACCTGATATTATCCTGGATTGAGAGCCTGAGAAACTTTGTCAGGTAGGTTCCATTTACAGTTTTGTTTGACAACTGGATATTTATAGTTTGTGGAACCTTTTATTTGAAATTATGGAAGTTGATTGCTACAGTTTTTCCTTCATTTATGATTAACTTATTGTATGTGAACCATTCTGCTATGGTACCCATTGTCTTTGTTATGTTTTCGTGTGGTAAATTTTCTGATTTTGCAGTAATGAGATATCTTCTGTTGTCAACAAACTGGTAAGCATTTTGACACTGTATGTTTGCTTATTGGTAATTTACAGATAAGAGGAAAAGCCTGACCCAGTCATTAGGTGTGCCTCTGATGACTAGTTGATTTAATTTCTACAGTAGTGCTTCATGATCTATAATATCAAATCCTTTTGACAAGTCAAGACACACACCAGTGATATACTCACCACTGGCCACTTTCTGGTAAATTTTGCATAGGAATTCATAGATACCACTGTTGGTTAAGTGGTTCTTCCTAAACCTGTGTTGGGCTGTGGGTTGGATTTGATATTTTTCTATAAAGGCTGTAAGTCTTTTGTGGAAGACCTTCTCTAGAATTTTTGAAAAGCCAGACATTAGGGCGATAGACCTGTAATTGCCAACTTCTTCCGTGTTTCCTTTTTTGTCAATTGGTTCCAATTTTGCAATTTTTAAGCAAGCAGGGGCAGTCCCTGATGCCAGTGCACTATTGCATATATTGTTAGTGGTTTTACAATGGTAATAAAACACATCATCAGTTCTTGAGCCACCTTAATTCCACCCATGGAAAAAAAGAAAAAAAATCAGCAACAAAATAGTAAAGAACACATGCCTCCATTTTCTGCACATTTTAGTTCATCTCTAAACTGACGGCACCTTGGGCCATGAAGTCTATTGCAAGCCAACCCACAGATTTGTATCTGCAAGTAGCCATCTGCCTCCATCCGCTGCACATGGATGGTGTCCTCAACACATATGTCTATAGGGCACATACTATTGCATATGACAACTATCTGGGTGAGAAACTTGAATGTTTCAAAAATGTGGCTCTGCCTTTCAAACTATATGTGAGCATCCTAGGTCAAAAGGCTGAGGAGGAAAGATTGAAATCCATGGTCTTCCTACTATATATAAGGAGTCTTGCTTCTAAAATATGTTAGAACCTAAGCATGAACTGAAGGTTCTCATTATTTCTGTGAAGGATTACTTAATGCTATGTGTACAAATAACACATCAGTGTGGGCTTTCATATGCTGGGCAAACAACATCAATCATTACATGGGACATTGATACTACACTCATCTGCTACAGCCCAACAAATCAGTAGTGGTTGAACACTGCACTGAGACAGCTCACTGCATGGAGTATGAAAATATGAAGATTCTGACTTCTACATCATCCTTCTGAGAGTTATTGATTAGGAAAGTCATCAAGATCCAATAGACAAATGGTTCACTTTATCCCAGTTGCTGTTTTAACTTGGTTAAAATATGAAAATCATCATTTGGAATAGTCAGCTCTCAAAGACAATAGCACAGAACCAGAGGTCTTAATGTCTAGTGTTTATAAACTACAGTAGAATACATGACACAATCTCCATTATAGAGAGTGTGTCAGTAGTACAGGTCATTGCTGCTTGAGTGACATTTTTTCAGCTGTGATGATCTGTCTCTGCAAGCATTGTCTTTATTAGGTGGGTGGGAGGGCTTCAGCATCAGTATTATGTCTCTGAAGATGACTGGATAATTCTCAGCGAAAATATCAGCAGAGGACACTTACTGGATACAGCTGCAGTCCTGGAACGTTGTAAACTTTGTAGAACAAGCTTTATGCCATGGAAACAAGAAGATTCATTTCCGAACCTGTTGCTATGAAAGACGTGTATCAACAAAACCACAAAGTAAGCTAACATAATCAGTGAATGGGTTATTATGAACTGTCATGGTCACCGTGAACCCATTCAGATTCTGTATTAAATTGCTCCCAGTGCTTGGTACATGCTATTAAAACCACTTCAAAACACAGTTGAATGTCTGGTTACCTCACTACTCACTTTACAAAATTAAGGAATTCTTCTATATGCGTGAGAATGGGTTTAGCTTTTACAACCTTTTCACAGTACTTCGCTGTTGTTTCATCTACTGTATTTAATATCCACTGTATTACTATGAATGAATGAGAAAACCTATTTCACTGCAAAATGGTCAATGGCTAATAAAGATTCCTCATTTCTGGTGTTTTACATGATAAATTAACAATCAGTCTAAGTGGTGGGACACATAATAGCAATTGATCTGCAGGTTTTTTAAAATTTAGTTTTCCTTGATTTGCAAATAAGTACACTTAGAAAGCATATATGTAGCAAACAAAATATTTTCTATGATAAGTTACTAGCACCAATGCAAAAAAATGTTTTGGACAGAGAATACAGCTGTATTTTATTACACTAGGCGAAGTAATTTAAATAAATATGTGATACCTACTACACTATAGCTAGAATGTATCTGAAGTTCTATTTACTTACAAGTGATAATGGAAATATAAACGTCCTGAAAGTGTAATTGTTCACTTTCCTTACATACTGTTTGACCTGTTGCAAGTAGCTATTTGACTGCAGCTCTAGTACATCTTGGGCAACACAAAGAGCAAAGTGAAATGTTTGTATTTCCTGTAAATAATGTAGATAATTACTAAGGGGTGTAATTTGTTTTGCTAAAAAGCAATTCAGTTTTTTAAGGTATGCTTACATTACATAAAATTGGGCACAATAAAGTATGGGCATGACTATCACAGTTTACTATGTAAGTGTAGCTAATAATTACTATTCATCTTAATATAAGGTGCATTAAAAAGAAACAATCCGGAGGCTGAAGAATGAAAACCATTGACGGGTAGTATTGCCATTGCCTATAGAAGATGTGGTTCCTATAGGACCACAGATGGTCCAGCTTTCTACTAGAGGGCACAGTGCACACCTTCTTGAAATCAAATTACTTGATGTAATCAATGCTGCTTGCAATTGGTCCACTACTTCAAGATTGAACTACTGTCATTCTTTCAACATCCTTAATACATGTTGTTAATCATATGATACCTGTTATCATTTTAATTATCTCAAGGCTTTGTGAGTGGTCTGTTGTAAATCAGTCTTAACAAAATATGTTGAAATATGAACAATTTAATAACTGTGTAATATTTGTGGTTGGTGATGAATGTAAACTTTTACAATATACCAGTGAAACATTTGTCACTGTCTAACTTGTGGAGCAATATGTGTGTAATTATGTATGTTTACATACCTCTGTGTCTGAATTTTATGTCTTTACATGTTGACATCATCCATATAGGACTGAAAGTTTATATAGGAAATCTGAGACCTCTTTCAAAAAAATTTCTAGCCTTTTTGAGAAAACAAATATTAGTGCAACAGACTGGTAATTTGCTACATCTTGTTTCTTTCCTTTCCTGAATAGCGGCTTGAGTTTTACACTTTTAAACAACATGAAGAAGCTCCAGTTGACAGCGAATAGTTGCATGTATTGTAGAGCTGTTTAACAATAAGGTTACCATAGCTCTTACTATAGAAATCTGAGATGCTTTCAATGCCTGTAAGATATGTAAACTTTAAATTTGTAATTATTGTTAAAATGTGTTTCTCATTAGCTGTTTTGGAAGAGAGAAGTAAATTTGTTTTTTGAGGACTCTGGTAATACATAACTATTATTACTAATTATGAAAAGGATAGATTACATAATAGTTGATATTTCAACCTGGACTTTCCACTGTTTGACTGTTATTACTGATTTGAGTCCACTGACAAACTGCTCACTTAAATTTGAAAATTGCAGTGATACAATTTCTCTTCTTCTACTACTTCTTCTTATTCCTCTTCTTCAGCAGTAGAGACCATGGTGGGCCTTCACTTCCTCAACAATCTGTGACCATGTGTCTCAGTTCTCTACTTTTGTCTTCCATCTTGCTAAGGCCAGCCATCTTGCACCTGGTTGGCCATTCCTTCCTTGGAGCAAAATCTTCTTTTCGTTGCTCCTGTCGTCTGCTACCCTCTTCATATCTTCTAACCAGTGTTTTCTCTAAGATTTAATAAGTTTTACTTTATCTTTCCCTGTGTTTAAGCTGTTGTAATTTTTGGTTGTTTCTTATTCTCCAACCCTCTGGTTCTTTTTTAAGCTGTAGATCTGATACAGGGTTTTTCCTTCAAATGCCCTTAGGTTTTTTATATCCACTTCTATTATTGCCCACATTTCTGGTCCACACAATTTCTCTTCAATACATAATTGTTATCCATAATTGTCTAACTGCATGACAAAAATGTGTGGGCTTTACCTGTCTGCTGTTTTGCTATTTTCTGTACAAGTTTTACTTTGTTACTGGCAGTTCTAATATAATTGCTTTTTGCCACTTTGTTCACCTCACTGATTATTTTGTTAAGTACTGACTAGTATGTTTTCAAAAGATCTTTGTTGCTGATGACAAAAATCACTTTCAAGTGAACCATGATATGCACAATACAATTTAAGACACAAAAATTATTTACCTGCACCCTTGGCCCCCTTGTGCAGGGTTCAGATTGGAAATCATGACCAGCTCAAAAGAAATTTAAAAAGCACCTCACTAAACACTCCTACTGATTATTTATAATCTAGATTCAAGTTAATTCTTATTAGTTACATCACAAGTAGACTGCAGTGTCACTGTGAAGCTGTGTGACAAGTGTTTGTGTGATTTTAACAGGTTTCTGTTGTCACAAATGCAAATGACTATTTTCTTTGAAAAATACCAAAGTAATCAAATACATGTCAGGCAGGTGATTGCCGATAAACAGCAACTATTCACTACAACTAAGGAATCAGCAGCTTGTTTCAAAATAGAGGCTTTCTTTCTTCTTTAATGGGGTGCATTTAGCTTGTATAATCACAAATAGTATTAAGCAGTATAATGATAGCTTATTGTAATGGAGGGACAGATTAAGTTTCTATTAATCGGTTGTATATCATAAATTCTACTAATGGAACTAAAATGGTATGGCATTAAAGGCATTCCTTTTGGATAGGCGGTGTCTTAACAGTAGAAAACAGAAGGTCACTTTAACAAATAATACAAGAGGAATAACATTAAATTTAGAGTGGGGAAATATTAAATACTGTGTGCTGCAGGGCTCAGTTCTTAGCCTGCACATGTTTTTTGACCTACAAATTGATTGATTTGGGAAGACATTTCAAAAACTGTTATGTTTGCTGATGGCATAAGTATTCTGATAAAGGGTTCAAACACATCCATGTGAGATACAGTCAGTAGAATAATGGGACAGGCTTATAATTAATTCAGCAAACAGCTTAAAATTTAAGGTTACAAATTCTCATATTATGCAATTTGAAACAAATCAAAATTACTTACAGGTACCAGAATTAGACATCAATGGGTCTACTGTGCATACTTTCACTATTACTGTTTCTACACACAGCTTTGCCTTCCACTTGTTTTATCACAGCCTATCCCTCTTCCACCTGCCTCCTCCTCACACCCTGTCCCTCATACAACTGCCTTCTCACAGCCTTTCCCTCATTCACCTGCCTCTTCACACCTTCTCCCTCTTCCACCTCACACTCTCTTTCTCTACCACTTGTATCCTCACACCCTCTTCCTGTACTACCTGCCCACTACCTGTCTCCATCTTACACCTGTCTCCTACACCTACACCTTCTCTCTTTCCATCTCCTTCTCCCTCTCTCTCTCTGTCCATCTCCTTCCCTCACCTCTCTCTCCATCTACTCCCCTCCCTTCTCTCTTTCTCTGTCCTTCTCCCTACCCTCTCTGTCTATTTCCTCCTCCACCCTCTCTCTGTTCACCCCCTCCTCTCCCTCTCTCTGTCTATCTCCTATGTCACCCCACTCGAGTTGGATGTGGTTCTTACTTCCACAGTACTCTTTTCCAGACAATAAGTAGTTTGTGTATCAAGTTTGCTTGATATCAGTTTATGATGAGATGTGGGACACACACACACACACACACACACACACATTCCATTTATACATTCTTGTCAGTTACTAAAGAGAAATAGGGTTCCTGACGAACTGTAATTATATCCATGTTTGCAGTGTGTATATATTTAAAAATAATATATTGATATGAAATTTAATTGTGGATAATACTTGCCTTTCTTCAATAATGACCAACCACATCGTGTGTAACAAACCAAAAAGCCATCCACATTATTACAGAACACCAAACTGATACATAATCTGATAAAAAATCTGTCTTCAAAATTCCCACATTGATAGTCATTAACTTTTGGTAATTTATCATTCACTAGAAAGCTTCCTTTTGCATTGTATTGTGCACCTATGGTGGAATGTTTATAATTTTAAATTATATGTGGAACAAGAAGCTTAGATAAACTATTAGGATCGTCAAAACTGATGGCTGGCCATTAATTTCTGGCAGCTGACTCTATTATAACTGGTAGTGAAAGGCTCAGTTTCTGAACCTGGAAACACCAACTATACAATTTCAATATCTACAAGAACCTCAAGAAAGAAGATAAGTAGAAAGTGCTTAGTTGTTTTCTTGGCTGATACATGAATTGAAAGGGCTGAACTCACATCAAACCTGACAGAACATGCTAATTCTAGTTGAGGACTCAAGCAAAGGTCTCAATATATGTGTATAAACTAATCCTGATGTAATTCTGATAGCTATCATAGTGATTAGATTGTTATTTGTCACAATTTGTTGGTAAAATACTTTTCAGAAGAGCCTGCAGTGTTGTATTTTGAATACAGCTTGAGTTTTTCCACATCCCTGAAGAGTCTCCTACACAATGGGGTTTACAGAACACAATGTGTGAACTAATTACTCACCGCCTGTCTTTTGTTAGTGAATACCACAACTCAGTCCACAAGACACTGAATGAGCAGAAGGAGTGCATCTTAACCATAATGAAAGTTTACAAGTCTACAGAGAAACTAATTTCTTGTAGTATGCTTTGTGCTATTCCATAGCATTTGATTCAATGGAAGCTCTAAGATGGTCAGCTAACCTTCTGTGGTAACTAACATTATGGAAACTGTAATGAAAAAATGAGACTCTGAACTTACTTAGAGAGTAATATTTTCAATGTGCTACTTGGTTGTTGGTACAACCAGCCACACCACTCACGGTCAAGTGAATACTGTGTGCATAACGGACATTCACCGGCGTACTTAAGTACTTGTGGCTCCTCTCCGAGCTACCACGTCAATGAGAAAGCACATTTTGACTACAATCCTCACACTGTTCAAGCGTCCGTTGCTTCTCAGCCGCCCCCCCCCCCCCCCGGCGTCAAGTGACTTTCACGATTCCCGCATTACGGGACGCCATTAATTCGGACTCGCTATCTTCTGCATGCTCTACTTCCGTCCAAAGTAATAGGCGCACCTCCGCAGTGACTGCAGTGCCGAATCTGCCAGAATTACCAGACTTCAAACCCGCTCACCCAGAGTTCTGGTTTAACCTGGTTGAGCAAACATTCAATGTCTGTGCTTTGGACGACAATGCACGCTTCGCCTGCCTCATGAACCATCTTCACGACCGCGTCGATTTAATTTACGATCTGGTCAAAGCACCCCCCCCCCCCCCCTAGCAGGGAAGTATGCTGTGGCAAAACAGACGATACTGGAGCGAGTCTCTAAAACCAGGAGAGAAAATGTGCGACAGCTCATCTACGAAGAGCGTCTCGGCGACAGGTCTCCATCCCAGCTGTGACGGTGCATCCGTCTTCTCGTCGATGAGCAAGTTATGCCTGATGACACGCTCGCAGAAATCTAGACTGAAAAGCTGCCTTTGCCTGTCCAGACAGCAATCTCTGCGTATGAAGATAGGCCAGTAAATGAACGTTTACACGCCGCCGACAGAGCATACTCCAACAGGCAACGTGAGGTCCGTGCACTGCATACTGGACATGACCACACTAAGATGCTTTCTGACGCCATGCCCTTGTCTGGTGCTGCTAATAACAAGTTTGTTAAACTAGCCGCCCCGCCTGCACCTTCAACTCCCCACAACAACAGTGCATTGGCCTCTGTGGAAGACTCTGGGGCACATACTCCGTCACCTAGCAACTACCCACAGGAGCACAGGCCTGCCCAAACTTACTGTTTCTTCCATGCAAGATTCGGGGAGCAAGCTCGCAAATGCCAGTCACCGTGTTCTTACCCAAACTCCAACTGCAGGTAGGCTACGGTGCCACCTCCTGTGATGTAAACAAAGGGCACCATCCCACGTTGCACTTCGTTTCGGACAACAACAGTAAGTGTGGTCGAGTCTATGTTCACGATTTACGATCAGGTGTATGTTTTCTGGTAGACACTGGTGCAGACGTCTCTTTGCTGCCTGTTCGCCTAGCAACCAATAAAGTGCAACACACAAAACAGTGCTTCGTGCAGTGAACTTGTCTACCCTACAGTGTTCGGGTTCCACTTTGTATACAGTGAAACTTTCGCCCGACTGCAAGCTGGAGTGGACGTTTCTAGTGTCAACAATTGAAGAACCTATTCTTGGAATTGATTTCCTCAAGCACTATCAGTTGTCACTAGATTTTGTGCAAAATACTGTGTTTTACCCCCCCCCCCCCCCCTAACAAACATATTCCTTTCGCTCCGCCGAGTGACAGTTCGGCTAACACCAAACATGTGTGCTGTACTAATAAGTGTATAAACCTATCCTTGGAGCTGCAATCTTGGACAAACAAGTGGCTAGTGGAGTGCACCAAGTCTTCGAAGTTGTGGATGGAACATACGGAAATGCTGCTGCATCTCCGCGACATACACCACGAGTTGGCCTCCACACAACAACGCCTCGCGGCACTACAAGCAGACGAGTCGTCAGCTACAGACAAGGTCAGTCCATGCCAATCTGGTGTTCCCGTGCCCACGCACCTTAACAACAATGTTGTGAACTCTGTAAACTGTGTCAGCACCCCCTTTTGTAATGATAGTGTATGCCCGAGTGCTCATGCTCCTTGCATTCTGAATGGACAATTAACTTGCCAAGCTCGTGGCAATGAACTACGGCCATCTGCTGTTTGGCCACACCCACTCGTGCCTACAGCGCTCGTAGTGGCACAGCCTGCTACCAAGAACCAGTGTACCAACCTCGCCCATGTTAACAAGTGTGCGGCCTTTACGCATGTGGCGTAGAGTGCCATAAATATCGATATTTGTTCTGTGCGTAAGTGTGCTGTCTTTGAGGAGAGGGCTTTGGGCAGGATGTTGGACGCTAACGGCAGTTACCCTCCGGACTTGTATCTGTGTAGAAGCTAAGTGTGAACAAATCTATATCTGAGTGAATTCTAGTTGTTTACCTACAACTATTCCCATATTCCCTCAATAGCATTAACACTGTGAGCTCAGTAAATCATTTGACAGTATACAGTATTATGTCTTATTGAACAGTCTGAAATATTATCTCATTGATATTGCCATGGCTTAAAAGCCCCATTTAGAAAACAGTCAACAGATCATACCTATTCATGGAGCAAAGTCACATGATGCATTTCAGGGACCCACTCTTGGACATACTTTCTCTTGTCTTATGGAATGAAAGCACAAGAATACAGCACAAAGGATGTATGATCAATAAATCATTTATTCTGCTAAATGATCAGCAAGTCTTTTGTATGTAAATGCTGATAAGTTGTTGTTTACCAAATAGAAGAGACACTGTGTCCATAAAGAAAAGATGTAGACTCCTTATCTCCTTAAACCTCAGTCAAGCAGTCTTCCTTCACAGCTAGCCCCCCCCCCCCCCCCATGCACACGTAATCATTGTTGTCTCCCAACACTGCCCAATGTCTCTACATGTGAAGGGATCTGTCCTCATTTGCATATGACACTTATGAGACAGGATTGCTGGAAAATTTTTACATCCAGGATGTTAAATGTTTAGTACTGCCAACAGACCCACATGAATGTTAGAGTGCATCTTAGCTTTCAGACCTGCTACTTCCTTCTTCAGGGAAGAGATAGAAATAGAATGAGGAGCATTAAAATGGAAAGGAAGGTCACTCAGACTCAAAGATGAGAGAGACCCAACTGAAAGAAGTAATAGTTCCAAAAGACAGTTCCAAATGCTAGGATAATGAGATCATTTTTTCTTTTATGTTTGTCTGTCAGCAGCACTAAACATTTTGCCCCCCCCCCCCCCCCCCCCCCCTGCCCCCTGAAAACAAGTACTGGCCAGCAGTTCTGTCTCACATTTACTAATTCTCATGATAAAATTTTGGTTTGGTGCAAGTTATTCTTATTACTTCTTAGTATCTCCATGCTTGCATTAAATATATCATGTAAAACTAATAACTGAACGTCTGTGAATGCACATTCAAGGACATTTCCAATATTACACTTACTTACCTCTACGCATACCCACTAATATTATTTATGGCATATAATAAAAAGTTTAAAATTGATATGCACTTTATATGCATGAACAGAAGTAATCTGTATAAAGATTATCATCTCTATAGAAGGTTAAAAGTTAATTTTTTTTTTCAATTTGAGGCAAAATACATTAATGAGGAGAATCTAGAAATAGAATAGGTTATTGATAATTTTCATAAATTAATGACTATATTAAAATTATACCTTAAAACCAAAATGTATCAACACTGATATTTTTAGTTTGCAATTCAGTATCAGCATTAATATAACAAATGTTTATTAAAATAAATCACATTCATTTGATATATAACTGTTATTGTTCTGCATTAATTTCTAGACTCACACACTAGTTGAGTATATAAAAGTAGGTGAACAGTAGTTAATAATATAATGAGAGAAAAGCATCTTTTAATGGTGGGAGCTCCTCTGAAAAATAAAACACTAATTGTAGCTTTTTTATGGATGAATAGTCTCTCAAGTGCCTTTGAGAAATAAGATAATACATCTATTTTAGTTTATAGTTTGTTATTAACATAATCTAAGGAAGCTGTTTCTATAGCTTCAGCTATGTGCTTATTTATACTTTCAGTCAGTTCACAATTTCATGATGTGTTTATGAAGCACAATGTCTGAATGAATAAACAATAGGTCAATAAGTGCAAGAGTCCACCTTCACAACAAAAGAAATAAGGGCAAGTTAAGATGCACACATCATTAATCTTAAGTTACTGAAACATAATTCCATAAAAAGGAATATAGTTAATAGAAGATTTTCCAGTGCAGACTCACTGCAGAGTCTGCAGAACAACAGAAATGAAAAAAATACAATAGAAGTTTCTGTAAAAGCCCAATTTCTGCCAGGTGCAGGACGAATTTTACAGTGCAATGTCAAGCTTAAGAAAATCATATAGTGTAAAGAAAGGATGTAATCTTTCATGAATATAGTTATCTTATAAGCTAACATTACTCTGAGTGTAATGAGCTTTAAAAAATCATTGGCTAATATACACAAATGAATTTGTGTTGTGTTGTTTTAACTTAGTCTGCAATGACATTTTCCCCTGACAGAAACAATTAAAAAGAGAAGAAATAACAGGCAATAAAAAATTCTTCTAGTCATTTAAATGCAAGAATATCATAAATATTTAAGTAGGATCAAATAATTGTTGTTATTGAGAGTAGAAAGAGAAACAAGTTAAAATAGAAACCTAAGTAACAATGAAACTATATAAACTTACAAAGTTCCAGATAGTTAAAAATCTGCTCCAGTATTTCTCAAGACCATGAGTCCATTCAAGATCTACTGGTACCTTTCCTTTACCTAATTTAGCAGCGAAATAATATAACACAAAAACATGATGCAAAACAATACCTAAATGAAAAATGAAGTGCTTTGTACTCATTTTAGTTCCAGGCATTTTAGTCTCTGTGTGTGCTAGCTCTGTCAGCACAAAAGTGTTGCACCTTCTTTAAAATCACTCATGCAGATGAGTGAAGGTCAAAATCTTGTGTATTTCTGCTTGCATGCTGCAGTAGTAATACTTACATAACTGTGTCAGTCTAACCTGTTTCTTTAAAAAAAAATAATAATGCAGCAGCCTCTTTCCCTCCATGAAACACAATAAAAACTTGATCACCTTGATATGCCCAGTCCTCACAACTGGACCTGCTATGATGCAGACAAACTTCAAACAATACTATGTGTTTAAAAATACATTTCTGTCCTCCTTATCATTTATTCTTCTTCCTTTTTTTCTGCTGTATGTGCAAAAGTTCATTTATTTTTTTCTTTTTGTGAAGTACAGGTTACACTTACCAGTACAATTAGGCATTATTACTCAGTCATTATTGGTTTAAATCTAGAAAAATAAATAATAGTTGATACATTGTGATAATTTCATCCACTAAATTGATGTTGCCTTCTGCCTACGTACAAATAAATAATTTACTACTTTGTCAAAATTTTCAAATGAACTCAGCAAAGACTATACTACCTTAACACTCCTCTATTTTTTCTAATGTTTTCTTCATGAAAGAGAGTGTGTCAAGAATATATTTCGTTTGTAACAAAATTTTTTCCTATGCTTCTGAGAAGCATGTGAATCTGCATGCCTTCTGTATTGTATTACATTGTATATTTATTGGCCCATTTTCATTATACAGCACAAATGATATCTGAGAAATGAAATACATAGTAAGCTGCACTTACGTGGTAGGATGATATTCTAGTTTTGTGGATCTTTGCCTATCCCATTGTTTAATAAATGTTAATATCTAAGTTACAGTGTTAGATTAGATTAGATTAGATTAGATTAGATTAATACTAGTTCCATGGATCATGAATACGATATTTCTTAATGATGTGGAACGAGTCGAATTTTCCAATACATGACATAATTAGGTTAATTTAACAACATACTTAAGTTAATATAACAACTTTATTTTATTGTGTTTTTTTGTTTTTCTTTATTTTTTATTTTTATTTTTTTATTTTTTTTTAATATTTTTTTTTTCTTAATTTATATCTAAAAATTCCTCTATGGAGTAGAAGGAGTTGTCATTCAGAAATTCTTTTAATTTCTTCTTAAATACTTGTTGGTTATCTGTCAGACTTTGATACTATTTGGTAAGTGACCAAAGACTTTAGTGCCAGTATAATTCACCCCTTTCTGTGCCAAAGTTAGATTTAATCTTGAATAGTGAAGATCATCCTTTCTCCTAGTATTGTAGTTATGCACACTGCTATTACTTTTGAATTGGGTTTGGTTGTTAATAACAAATTTCATAAGAGAGTATATGTACTGAGAAGCTACTGTGAATATCCCTAGATCCTTAAATAAATGTCTGCAGGATGATCTTGGGTGGACTCCAGCTATTATTCTGATTACACGCTTTTGTGCAATAAATACTTTATTCCTCAGTGATGAATTACCCCAAAATATGATGCCATATGAAAGCAATGAGTGAAAATAGGCGTAGTAAGCTAATTTACTAAGATGTTTATCACCAAAATTTGCAATGACCCTTATGGCATAAGTAGCTGAACTCAAACCTTCCAGCAGATCATCAATGTGTTTCTTCCAATTTAATCTCTCATCAATGGACACACCTAAAAATTTGCAATATTCTACCTTAGCTATATGCTTCTGATTAAGGTCTATATTTATTAATGGCGTCATACCATTCACTGTACGGAACTGTATGTACTGTGTCTTATCAAAATTCAGTGAGAGTCGGTTTACAAGGAACCACTTAGTAATTTTCTGAAAGACAGTATTGACAATTTCATCAGTTAATTCTTGTTTGTCAGGTGTGATTACTATACTTGTATCATCAGCAAAGAGAACTAACTTTGCCTCTTCATGAATATAGAATGGCAAGTCATTAATATATAATAAGAACAACAAAGGACCCAAGACTGACCCTTGTGGAACCCCATTCTTGATAGTTCCCCAGTTTGAGGAATGTGCTGATCTTTGCATGTTACGAGAACTACTTATTTCTACTTTCTGCACTCTTCCAGTTAGGTACGAATTAAACCATTTGTGCACTGTCCCACTCATGCCACAATACTTGAGCTTGTCTAGCAGAATTTCATGATTTACACAATCAAAAGCCTTTGAGAGATCACAAAAAATCCCAATGGGTGGTGTTCGGTTATTCAGATCATTCAAAATTTGACTGGTGAAAGCATATATGGCATTTTCTGTTGAAAAACCTTTCTGGAAACCAAACTGACATTTTGTTAGTACTTCATTTTTACAGATATGTGAAGCTACTCTTGAATACATTACTTTCTCAAAAATTTTGGATAAAGCTGTTAGAAGGGAGATTGGACGGTAATTGTTGACATCAGATCTATCCCCCTTTTTATGCAAAGGTATAACAATAGCATATTTCAGTCTATCAGGGAAAATGCCCTGTTCCAGAGAGCTATTACACAGGTGGCTGAGAATCTTACTTATCTGTTGAGAACAAGCATGTGAGTTTTTGCTTTTAAGCAAGTTTATTATTTTCCTAATTTCAGAGGGAGAAGTGGGTGAGATTTCAATTGTATCAAATTGCATAGGTATGGCCTCTTCCATTAACAGCCTAGCATCTTCTAATGAACACCTGGATCCTACTATATCCACAACATTTAGAAAATGATTATTAAAAATATTTTCAACTTCTGACTTTTTGACAAACTGCCTATTGGCTTCTGTCTCGGGTTCTTCGGCCGACGTTCATCTAATGATTTTTCTGACGTTTCGCCAGCACGAGTGGCTGGCATTGTCAAAGCTTCACCCTCCATTGCCGGTGGTGATGGAGGGTGAAGCTTTGACAATGCCAGCCACTCGTGCTGGCGAAACGTCAGAAAAATCATTAGATGAACGTCGGCCGAAGAACCCGAGACAGAAGCCAATAGGCAGTTTGTCAACAAGTGGCCACGAAAGCCTTAACAATTTTGTGTTCTGACTTTTTGTTCGTAAAGTTTTCATTCAATTTGATGGTAATACTGTCTTCCTCTGCTCTTGGTTGACCTGTTTCTCTTTTAATAATTTTCCAAATTGTTTTAATTTTATTATCAGAGTTGCTGATTTCAGACATGATACACATACTCCTGGATTTTTTAATAACTTTTCTTAATATAACACAGTAGTTTTTATAATTTTTGATAGTTTCTGGGTCACTACTCTTTCTTGCTGTCAGATACATTTCCCTTTTCCGGTTACAAGATATTTTTATACCCTTAGTAAGCCATGGTTTGTTACAAGGTTTCTTACAAGTATATTTAACTATTTTCTTGGGGAAGCAGTTTTCAAATGCATTTACAAAAATGTCATGAAATAAATTATATTTTAAATTGGCATCAGGTTCACGGTACACCTCATCCCAGTCTAACTGCTGTAGGCTTTCCCTGAAATTTGCAATTGTTAAATCGTTGACTGGACGTGCTACTTTGGAGGACTGTTTAGTATTGCTGAATGGAGCTATGTCATATATTGTAACTAGCTGTGCACCATGATCAGAAAGACCATTTTCAACAGGCTGAGCATTTATCTGGTTAAACTTATCTTGGTCTATAAAGAAGTTATCTATCAGTGAGCTGCTATCCTTTACCACCCGAGTAGGAAAATCAATAACGGGTGTCAAATTGAAAGAACCGAGTAATACTTCAAGGTCATTTTTCCTATTACCCTCTTTCAGAGAATCTACATTGAAGTCCCCACAAATAATAATTTGCTTCCCCCTGTCTGACAGATAGCACAACAAGGAGTCCAAATTTTTCAGAAATAGATGAAAATTTCCTGTTGGGGACCTATATACAGTTACAATTATAAATGTGCCTTTATTTAATTTAAGCTCACAGGCACATGCTTCTATATGTTTCTCTACACAAAACTTTTTTGTTTCTATACTTTTTGCACAATGATAACTTTTGACATATATGGCAACTCCTCCTTTCCATATTAGATCAAATATTTTGTTGATAAAAATGAACAAATGTAGGCTATCATATAAATGACATAGATGTAGACTTATTAGTGTGACAGACAGTATACAATATTTTTGTAAACATTTTCACTTCTGAAAGCATTGATTGTATAATTCTGATTTATCTAATACAATGCCTGTTTTTTATATTCATATCTTTTCGTTAGACTGGAATACGATACTAAACAGTTACTAAGAAGATTTCTGATGTGCTGGTAATAATTTTTCATAGTAATATACTATGTATGGATGAAGGATTCAGTAGTTGTTTTGAGATTAAGAGCCTTGCACATGATAGAGCAGCATAGAGAGTTCCTTTCTCTATGTTTGTCTCTTCAGAAATAACTGACAGAACTATATATAAGACAATTTATCATTACATTTGCAAAACTGACTTGTTGTTTCCTTCACAATTCATGTTTTATAAGGAAAAGTCTACAATCTCTGCAATTCACTGCTTTTGGGGCTTCCTTCATGTTGTTTTGGTGCTGACAGCATTTGTGAGTGTAACATTCAGTTCTGCAGTGCCTTTTGCAGCTGTTGTCTTCTTAATTTTCTTTATGCTCCTCTTCAATATGTGTCTGCCTCTTAAAACACTGAACACTTCAGCTCCCTTGGTAACAGAAGCACCCCCATATGAACACCAACAATATCTCTGCACTCAAATTCACTTAGTCCCAACACAGTGCACTCACAACTGCACAGAACACTGTTCTGACTACGATTGGCACTTGCAACATACTGAGGAAAACGCACATGTGAAGTTCATGGTCAAATACAATAGCACAACCTGTAGACTTGGCTAGCATATACATTTATATTGAAGTATGCTTTTCTCACATTGGTTCCATATTTTTGTCCTGTGTAGTCTTTTGGTTTCCACAAGTAAAGTTTTGCAGTGAAATTTCGTTTTGGTTCCTGATTGTCCTGTTTTCTTGGAGCTCTCTGATTGACTTACTGCAAGTTGACAGTGTCTTAACGCTACTATTTGACTCAGCATGGTAAGTTCTATGTACCCAGGCATTCTATTCAGACTATTTACCTTTTACTTTTGTATTAACAACTCCTGTGATTATTAAATCTTTGGCAGGAAGATACGAGGTACACAAATCGATACTCGTGTATCACATCTGCACATAGATGGGTATTTGAGGTCATAATAGCCCCTTCATCTCCAGGGAAATCATCATACTGTTGTCAGTCTTTCATGTGGTACTGTATTTTCTTTCACAGCCATATCCTATGTAACCTATCCAAAGCTTTTGACTGTGTCAACCACGAAATTCTGCTAAATAAAGCAGACTACTATGGGTTAAGTGGAATACTGGAAACATGGATTAAATCCTACCTTACAGATAGGAAACAAAGGGTAATAATTACTGCTGGTAGTGGAATCCCAGGTTTATCCAAGTGGGGCACAGTCAATACTGGAGTGCCTCAAGGCTCGGTACTGGGACACTTACTGTTTCTTATATTTATAAATGACCTCCCACACTGCACCACGTTAGTGAGCAAGTTCACCCTATTCACTGACGATACTTCTCTTCTAGTTGACAAAGGAACAGAGAACAACCGGGAAACATCTGCGAACAATGCATTTGATGACATTCTGAAATGGTTTAACTGTAATGGACTCTCTCTAAACGTAAAAAAAAACTCATTATGTCCAGTTTTACATGACGCATAAACAACTGGGGTATATAAATATAGAATGTAATGGACAATACATAAAGCAGGTCAACTCAGCTAAGTTCCTGGGTGTGTACATAGACTGCAAGCTAAATTGGTGCAACCGTATCATATACCGAGAGAAAAGGCTACATTCTGCAACATTTGCCTTATGCAAAATTGCATCAAGCACACACAAGGAGGCCATAAGAGCTCCTTATTTTGGATATTTCCATGCACTTTTGGCTTATAGGATCATCTTTTGGGACAACCAGCCCTTGGCAGAAATAGTTTTTATTGTGGTGTGCAACCAAGGCACTCAAGCAGGAATCTGTTTAGGAAACTACAGGTATTTACAATGATATCTCAGTACATATACTCCCGTGTATGTTTCGTTAATAAAAACCACTCTCTCCTCAAAACCATTAGTGAATATCATGGTCACAACACAAGGTCAAATGAGGACTTTCATAGTAATCAGTCAAACTATACCCTTGCACAGAAAGTAGTAAATTATACAGGCATCAAAATTTACAATGCTCTACCCAGTGTCACAAAAAGTCTTGCTCCTGAAACGAGCAGACATTGCTTGTGTCTGTTTATGTGCGGATGGATATGTGTGTGTGTGTGCGAGTGTATACCTGTCCTTTTTTCCCCTAAGGTAAGTCTTTCCGCTCCCGGGATTGGAATTACTCCTCACCCTCTCCCTTAAAACCCACATCCTTTTGTCTTTCCCTCTCCTTCCCTCTTTCCTGATGAAGCAACTGTTTGTTGCGAAAGCTTGAATTTCATGTGTATGTTTGTGTTTGTTTGTGTGTCTATCGACCTGCCAGCACTTTCGTTCGGTAAGTCACATCATCTTTGTTTTTAGATATATTTTTCCCACGAGGAATGTTTCCCTCTATTATATTCTGTACATAAAGTAATGTAGAAATAATTCCCATAATTTGTTCTCATTGTACTTTAAAGAAGAAGCCTTGATATGTGCTTCTGCTTGTTAATGTATAATTTGACTGATTCCACATCTCTTAAGACTTTCCTTCATCATTGCCCATAGCTAGAGAAAAAGACTGTGAAACTACTGGTGTCATAATAGATGACGTAATAGTGCTTTATGTGTACAGATCACCAGGAGGTAAGATTGGCAGCTTTATATAAAGCAGTTTAAAAAAGTAAAATAAAAGGAAAATAATAAAAAAATGTTAACTTATTAAGAATTAATATGAAGAAAACATTGTTATATTTAGAGATTTCAATATTGACATGGAAAAAGGAAAAAAAAACAAGAACAGATTTTGAAGAATTGTCAGTAAAGTATAATGTGAAACCAACAAGAGTGACTTCTCAAAGCAAGACAGTTATTGAAAACATCTTTACTAGTATTAGTAGGTGTAATTATGAGTAACATGTAGTTCAAAACCAAATATTTGATCATCATGGACAACTGATCTGCTTCTGGAGAAGTAATGACATAGTATCAGAATGAAAACAAAGAAACAAAAAAATCAGAATCATAAGTGAACAAAATGTTAAAATCTTTAGAACAATATTAAGTAAGGAAACCTGGAATGAAACGCTACAGGTGCAGAACATAAATGAAAAATTTGATGCATTTATTTCAACAATTGAATATCATTTTAATTAATAATGGTATATCGCCAGTCTTATAAATTCTACAAATGAATGTAAATAATCATTTTGTTGCCACTTCCCCCAATGATTTTAGATATTTCAATTTAATGTTATCCATCCCTTCTGCCATATTTGATTTTAAATCATTCAAAGCCCTTTGAAATTCTGATTCCAGAGATGGATCCTGTATCTCTTCCCTGTCGACCCGTTTCTTCTTCCATCTCAACATCAGACAAGTCCTTGCCCTCATAGAGATCTTCAGTGTGCTCTTTCCAGCTATCCACTCTCTCCTCTGCCTTAACAATGGAATTTCCATTGCACTCTTAATGTTACCACCATTGCTTTCAATTTCACCAAAGGTTGTTTTGACTTTTCTATATACTGAGTCGGTCTTTCTGACCAACATTTTTCATGCAGTCATTTCACCTTAGCTTCCCTGCACTTTGTTTGTTTCATTTGTGACTTGTATTTCTGCATTCTGTATTTCTGTACATTTTTGTACTTCCTTCTTTCATTGATTAACTGAAGTATTTCTTCTGTTACCTATGGTTACCTTCTTTGTACCTATGGTTTTCTTTCCAGCTTCTGTGACTGACATTTTTAGAAATGTCCATTCCTCTTCAACTGAGCTACCTACTGAGCTCTTCATTGTACAGTATCTATATCATCAGAGAGCTACAAGCATATGTCTTTATTCCTCAATACTTCTATGTCCCACTTCCTTGTGCATTGATTCTTCCTGACCAGTCTCTCAAACTTCAGCCTACTCTTCATTATTACTAAATTGTGATCTGAGTCTATATCTGCTCCTGTGTCTGCTTTGCAATCCAATACCTGATTTCAGAATCTGTTCCTGACCAAGATGAAATCCAACTGAAATCTTGCCTGGCCTTTTCGAAGGATGCCTCCTCCTCTTGTGATTTTTGAACAGAATGTTAACCATTACTAGCTGAAGTTTATTGTGGAACTCAGTTAGTCTTTCTCCTCTCTCATTCAAGTTGAACAAAGGCACGATTAAAAGACACTCAAATGTAGCTTTTGGCCACAGCCTCCATCAGTAAAGAGACACACACACACAATATTCACACACACACACACACACACACACACAAACAAACAAACACCTCATGCACACATTACTGCCAAATCCAGCATCTTGGGCCAGAATGCAACATCACATGGAATGCAAACAGCATTGTGGAGTGGGTAGGGAAGGGGAAGGGTCAGGGGCAGGGGAAGGGGAAGGGATAGTAGTGTACGGGTGGGGAGAGAGATGAACACTGTCTGGTGGAGCGCACAAGGACTAAATTGCAGCAGGTGCAGCATCAGGAGGTTGTGGGAGAAGGATGTGAGGAAAAAAGGAAAAAAAAAACTGAGAGGAACAGGGAAAAATAGGTGGATGCATTGGCAAAGGGCTGCAGATAAACAGGTTAGGAGACAAGAATGGGGAGGAGATGATAGGACATAGGGTGTGAAACTGTCAGGTGGACGGTGTGGGGACAGTATGTTACCACAAGCTGAGGACAGGGTAATTTGTGGAGAATGTATTGTAAGGATAACTCCCACCTTCGCAGTTCAGAAAAGCTAGTGGTGGAGGGAAGGATCCAGATGGTTCAGGTGGAGAAGCAGCCATTGAAATCAAGTGTATTGTTTTCAGCTGCATGTTGTGCCACAGGCTGGTCTACTTTGTTTGGGTACATTTTGGCAGACTTCATTCATCCTGGTGAACAGCTGGTTGGTAGTTGTACCAATAAAAAAATCTGTGGGATGATTTGAGCAAAGCTGATAAATGACATGGCTTCTTTCAAGGTGGCCTGACCCCTGATAAGATAGGATAAACCTGTGACAGGAGAGGAATAGGAAGTGCTGTGTGATTTGATTGGGCAGGTTTTGCACCTGGATCTTCCACAGGTATATGATCATTCTGGCAGGGGGCTTGTACTGGGAACAACATAGGGATGACTAGGATATTGTGGAGGTTGGGTGGGTGACGAAACACCTGTTTAGGAGGGGTGGGAAATGTCTCGGGTAAGATGTCCCTCATTTCAGGGTGCGATGATAGGTATTCAAAGCCCTGGCAAAGGATTTGGTTCAGTTGCTCCAGTCCAGAGTGGTACTGGGTGATGAACGGGACCTCCTATGTGTCTGTTTTTTGGGGATGTTAGGAGGATTGGGGTTGTGATGGGAAATGGCACAAGAGATCTGTTTGCAGGCTAGTTCTGAGGGATAGTGCCTGCCTGTGAAGGCCTTGGTGAGACCCTCAGTATGCTGAGCAAGGGAGTTTTTGTCATTGCAAATATGCCATATCTGGGTAGCCAGGCTATATGGGAGATATTTTTTGGTGTGAAAAGTATAGCAGCTGTGAAAAAGCAGATACTCTTGGTGGGTTTAATGTTGACAGAGGCATGGGTGGAGCCATCAGAGAGGAGGAGGTCAACATCTAGGAAGTGTCACACTGCATTGAGGAGGACCATGTGAAGTGAATGTGAGAAAAGGTGTTGAGTTTGTGAAGGAATGAAGACTAGGTGTCTTGGCCCTGGCTCCATATCATCAATAAACCTGAACCAGACTAGGGGTTTGGTGTTTGGGAGTCTAGGGACGTCTCCTTTAAATGGCTAGTTAAGATAGTGGACATTGGCTTCAAGTTTGTGATGTAATGCCACCTCTCCTCTTTTTGTACCTCCATGCTGCAGATTTTCCAGTGATAAACTTACCTTGATGCATGTAGTTTGCTTGTCAGTGCAGTATATTGTAAATAAATTGCTTATAGTGTTAGGTATTTGTTTCAGAACATTGTGTGTAGCACCTGATAGATGAAATGAAATTAATTCAAGCTAAATTGGTTGTTCATATCAAATGCATTGTTTGTATGTGTGTAAATAGTTACATACAATGTTATTGTGATTTGCAAATTTAGAGACACACAATGTCATTTTTATTCAAAAGTTTTCAAGAGAATCATGTACACTTTTGAGGACTGCAATGAGCTACACTATGTGCAGCTGGTCTGCTGCTCAGTAATTATCAGCAGTGCTATCAGAGACTCAGCAGGTCGGGTGTCTTTTCTGTGACTTGAGTGACACTTCTGGAGTGCAGGCAGCTAGCAGCAAATATCACACAAGCAAAATACATTCAGTTGTCTGTTACTTATTTATGCAGTAGCAAGTTAAGTATTGATCTATGGTATATGCAGTTTTCTTTTTAATTCTGCATGCAAAGCATGTGTAATTACTTTTACCTAAGTTCCTCAAGGGAAATAAAATGCAAGTAAAAAATTATATTTTAATAATTGGTCATGCATGGTTGCTTTAGAGGTTCGGGCTCTCCCATTTCAAATACAGCTATTAACAAATGACAAATTTTGTCCTGTCTGGGTGAAGCATTACTGTATCATTCACATTGTGGTGCAAAGTAAGATTTCACGATTTTGCATTACCATTAGAAATCTATGCTTGGATTAAAGTCTGTGTTAGACATTGATCTCCTGGAAAAATCTGACTATACTGTAGTGCATCGTATCTCCTCTCTCTTGCAGTGATAACTTTCATGAAAATGCATACTGAGCTATTCACCTCGGCTACAGCGACAGATAGGACAGCCTAATCTGCCAGCAATCAGGACCTGAACAGAGCTGGAATAATTCCATTTATGCAAGGTAATTGACATTAATATCCGGAGTTTCTAGTCATTCAACACAGTTAAGTTGCATGACAGGTCTCCAGTATGCCTATTTTTTACTCCGAGAGGGACTCAAATGCTTGCTATGCAAGGATCCAGCAAATTACCTGCGTAAGAGCTGTATCTTCCAAAACTGGTTTTATTAAGCCATTAGGGAAATGTGTAACTATTCACACAACAAGTGGGTTTGATTTTCAGTATCATGTTTTAAAATTTCATTATTAAATTACGATAATACAACCTAAAGACTTGTTGAGAAGAATTCATATTCTGATGTTTGAAAAGTTAGCTTGACACATGTGCATGTATCCTTGTACAGGCAGGTTGCTGACATGTGAAGCAAGAGGTGGAGCTTGAGGCTAAAGGCTCTGTGGTGTCACACTGCAGCCATTTTGCTGTTTTGATGTCATGAAGTCGTGTGCTTTTACAATCTGGCGCTGTTCGCAACATCATGCATAGTGGCGATGGAACTTCTTGACTCATATTTTCTCCTGTAATCCTTAGGGAGGAGGGGGAAAAAGCATTTAATGATTAACCTGTATGTGATGCTACAGTTTGATGACTTGTAGTGACATATTCCTAGTTCTGCTGTCTCCAGGCTGGCATAAGTAAACTTACATTGACAGACTTCTCATTGAAACTTGAAACTCCGCTGCAGAGTGAAAATCTCATTCTGGAGACTTCTCATTGTTCTATTTGATTTTTGGAAGTTGGTACCATACATGGGTGATAAAAGCATTAATATGATGAAGAACTTAAGTATTTCTTATGAATTATTTCAATACTGTATCAAGTAATCTGAATAATTGTGTAATCAGCAGTTATAAGTGTTGAGCTTGGCTGTATTATATCATACATAAGTATCATTAAAAGCTTGCTTGATGCAATATAAATCACTTACTGAAAACATTTGTAGTTGACTATCAGATAGAACTGTGGTGTACATAAAGTACTCAAACAAAGTATAAAATACTGGGGTAATGATGTACAGATGTTTCATTTAAGTGTTTAGCTCTTGGCTCATTCATAATATTGTGATACAATGAAGAATTTGTTGCAGGTTATTTGTTGCTAGCGCTCATAAGTGTGATTACAGTAAAATCGTGTGATTTCTGTGCTCAGATAGCTACAACGTATTGTTACATAGCAGTTAACTGAGAATGAACTTTAGACTCAAATGTAGCACAATGTCGAATATGTAAGTTGAATGTTGGGTCCTCCTGTAGGAAGGCCACCTTGACAAAATTCAGCAGTTATTCTGCAAAAGTGTTCAAGGTGTAGCACTAGAAGTACTTTCTGATAAAGCATTTAACAGGGTGTAATTTGTAGTCTTTGAATGCATTTAATGTTCAGATGCGACTAGCAAGTATGTACTCCTGAGATGGGTTTTTGTAAGCATTTGAGAGACCTTTTACAACATGTTACACCTGTTTGTAATGGCAATAATATTGTGTGAACTAAATACTTCCTATATGCCTCACAGAGGCCATCTTACATGACTTATGAATGCAATCACCTTGTTATTATATAGTCTTTTCTGCATGAAGTATCCCCTTCCATGACCAGGAACAATTGGTTGACAAATACAAGTCTGTTCAACTTAGAGATTACTGTTTCAAACGCTGAGTTGTACTTTCATATTTTTCTGTGATTGGCATGATTTTTTCATGACTACAAAAATAGTTATTATGACTTCCATTTAACATGTATCTATTGTTAATTACAAAATTATTTCTCTCTTCTCTGGGTGCTAATTCGCAAAACTATAACTTACACTGGTGTTCAAAAAAAGTGTTGAATACTTTGAGAGGTGATGGTACTCATTGAAACAAGAAAAATAAGTCCATTAAATGTGGATCCTGAAACACATACTTTTTGAGATAAGTCCAGTAAATGTGGGTCAAGAAATGCATTTTCTGCTATAAACATGTGTTTACAGGAGGTGTTCAATGTTGCATCCATTTTTGACAGTTCACTCTTCTGCCCTCTGGTGTAAGGAATGACACACCCTTTGAAGTGCATCCAGTTGTCATACCTGCTGGTGCAGTTGAAGACATGACCCTATAGCGTTCACACATCGTTGATTGCCATGACATAGACCAACCTTCAAGTGTACCCGTAATCAAATGGAATCAAATGGCTAGGGAATGAGGACTGATGAATTGGCAGGTCAAAGTGTATGACCCTCGACAAACCCATTAGACCTGAAATGTCTGTGTTAGATGTTAGTGCACATTGTGATGAAAGTGTGCTGGTGCACCATCATACATGAATCACGTTTTTCTTTGTTGCTGCAATGGCACGATCTACTAATATAGCCTACAATATGACTCGAATCACACAACTGACTGCACGGCACCTAATGGTAGGTAGAGTACTGTGAGTAAGACATCATAATACCCTGCCAATACATCTGATGGAGTACCAATGCAATGACTGTGATAATATTTGCAACCAAGCATTGCAAAGCCCTTCCTATAAATAATTGTTTATCTCAGAAAGTATGCATTTCCTGGCCCATGTTTATTGGACTTATTTTTCTTTTTTGGGTAAGTACTACAGATTCACAAAGTATTACATACCTTCTTTTGAATACCCTGTATACAAAACAGCACAAATGCAAACACATATGATCGTAAACATGAACAACACAAGCAAATTCTTACTGTGTACAGGGGGCAGCAATGCATCTCCTTGGCAGTTGTCTTCATTCTCCCAGTCATAAGGAGGAGTGAACTTCTTGGTTTGCCTTTTCTTCACGGTGGGATTTTGGAGCAATACTGTTATCGCTGGGCTTGTACTAAGGAAGTTTAGTGCCTTTGTTGCTGTCTTTTTACTGCTTTTGTGTGGCTTTGGAATTACTACGTTTATCTTGTTTCAAAATGGCTTTGAGTCAGTGGGTTAGACTTTTTGTGTTGTCTATATTGATGCCATGGTGCAATTTGTTGATTTCAGAAGGTGAATTCAAGGGTCTCCATTAAACAGCTTCATGTGGGGAATATCCTGTTGCCTTGTGGACGTGACAGTTGTATGCAGATGCAATGAATCCTACAAGTCTGTCACAATCTAAGTGTGTTTTCGATGAATAATATGATAACATTTGTGCAATAGTTATGTGCACAAGCTCCGGGTACCTGTTGTCTTTATGGTAAAAGGGCATAGTTCATAATTTTTTGATTCATAGTGTTTTGAAAACTTGTGGAACAATCATGAAATTTGAGCCTTGAGTGGTGAATGTTGCTAGGGGCTTCCAAATGGCAATACAAAGTGACTGACAAAAGTGCAAAAAACAGTTTTAGCAGTCATATCTGCAAGTGTTATCAACATCAAGTACCTTGAACAGTGATCAATAACTAACAACATATATTTACTAATCTTGGTGCTTTGTCGAAATTGGCCACAGATATGCAGGGCCACAATATTAAATCGTTTTGATGCTTCTGGTAATGTTTGTAAAGGAACTTTAGTCCTTAGTGGACTTCATACACGAGGCAGACAATTTTGTACATACTTCCAAACATCAGTTTGTTCACCTCTCCACCAGTAATTCAAGGCTATTCTTGCATTTGTGGCCTGTCATCCATTATGTCAGGCCTGTAAACTGTCATGACACTGTACCATTATTAGTTGCAATTCTTTACGTATTACTAGTCTATTACCCAATGTAGTCTGCAATATTCCTCCTCCTTCCTATGTCCATCTGTTGTCCACATTCATCTTTTATGAAGATTTGAGAGAATGGAAGATTACAACAAACTTTCTAGTTTACTTAGTTTGTCATGTAGAGTTGGCTACAGTTCCTCTCATCTAGGAGTCTGATTCTTGAAGCTGAAAATGTTACATTTCATGTTGTGATATTTGGTATTTTTGGCTTCATTAAAACAGCAAACAGTTAATACTTTCAGCCAGAAGGCAAATACTTGTTTATAAAGAATGATTAACGTATAATAAGGCATCGCATAGCGACGGTGGAATTTCCTAAATAATGTAATTTGTCATCTTTGGGCGGCAACATAAACAGCTGGAGAACATATGAAGCCTCGAGCGCAAAAAAGACTTGTACTGTTTTTCTTTAGTAAGACGGATGCAGATTTGTGGCAGTTTGACCTAATTTTTACTAAATGTATAAAAACGTGTTACGCCAAAGTTTGAGTGACGTGTAAAAAGAAGAACTGTTATAACTTATCGTGATGAAGCACGAGCGACTCAAGAGGATGATGGCTATATAAAAGAGCACTCAATGGACATGAAACAGGCATAAAAACCTACCGTCAATGTAGCACTAAGCTTAAGGTGCGATATATGTTTTAGTTATAATAAATATTTGTTCTGGGAATACTGAATCATTTAGCAGTACTCATTCCTATCATCTCCTCAGTACTATTTTCATTTTAATTATGCATTTTGCTAAGATTACAGACACCAAGATCATCAATCCAATGTGTGTGTTACATTGACAAAAAGAAAACTGTTTGATTGTCTTCTTGCATCAGCTTTAATATAGAATTCCCCTTTTGTGTGATGTTACCATTGTTTTTGCGCCCTTAAGAACTTTCTGGTCCCTTAGGAAATTGTTTTCTCATAACAATAACTTCACGACCGGGTATGATCGTATCTACGATCATGAAGTAATTAGAAAGACGATAACGCAATTTCTTAATCAATAGCACGCTAGTTGTGACTGCCTCAAGCCACACGAAACTGCAAGTAAAAACTATTCACATTTCATAACACAATATTTTATGACAATGGTCAATCCAACTTTTCCATTGAATAACAACATCACTTTTATTTTGTTACATCACAATGTCCTCATGGTTGGACTGATCTAAATAAATATCAAGATTATTGTTGCAGAATTTTTGTTTTTATGTAAATCTATTTTCTCACATTGTAGTATACCATACAGCCTTCTGATTTTTCACATGTGGGAGTGACAAGTCCATAGTTGACAGGACATTGAAACATTCTCTTTGCGAGTGGGGTTCTTTGGAGGAAACAATGGGTGTTCGTTTCCCGCGTTAACGTATGTATGTATTGCGTTTGTGTGGTACAACAAAAGTAATTATTCCCACCATAAAAACCACACAAGCGTTTTCCTTTATATAGTGAAATTACCCCTACATAAGTGGTGACCCCGTAACTAAGCGGTGTGACAGTAGACAAGTTTCTTTAGATATTTTCCGTGCCATCTCGTATCGACATGTCGTCTGCACAGAACCTCTTCCGCGACATCAACAGCATCATCCAGAATATCAAGAAGGAGCTCGACACGATGCAGCAAACCCCTCAGTTCACAGTGCCATGGATTCCTACATCTCATACCGACTTCGTCCATGACGTTACGTTTGCAACCGCACCGCATTTACTGTCAGTTCCCATGCTGACGCCACAGGATATTGCCTTGCACAACCAGCCCACAGGACACTCCGATATCAGACCAAATGTGCTCATGTTTTTATCACCCGCATTGGTGCCGCTCCCACGATTTTCAAACTTTCTGTTCATCGGCTCTGGTGGCCCACCCGCGTCACGGTTACAAATTCGGCCCCCTCCTTTCATTCCCAAACATCCAGAAATTTGGTTTGCTTTTATGAAGAAAATTTTCGTGCAGCAACAAATAGTCGATGATTTTGAACAGTTCACAATAGTGATATGCAACCTGCACCAACGTGTGTCATCAGTGATATTGGATATAATTATGCAACCCCCACCACAACAAGCCTACGCCACCCTAAAGACGGCGTTAATTTCACGTTACACAAAACCTGTGGACCAGCGGATAACATAGCTCCTGTACCATGAGAAATGTGGTGACAGATCGCCTTCAGACTTTTACCGGCATTTACATGCTATGATGGACCCTTCCATGTTCTCAGACACATTACTTGTGCACATCTGGCAACAGCAGTTACCTCCACAGCTGTGCTTAACCTTAATTGCTTACGAGGGCCGGCCATTAAGCGAGTTGCTGCAAGTGGCCAATAGAGTGCACTCCCTGCTCGACTCGCATGCCACAGTGGCTGTTGCCGCAACCACCTCGGCCAACAACACCAGCCGAGCATGGCCGGAGCCGATTGACGCAGCGCCTCCAGCTTGTGCTTCCACGGCCACATGACAAGCGCTGGACACGGCCGAAGATTTCTGATCTCTCCGCGCTGCCATCGATCAGCTGACTGCCCAGCTGCAGTGGCTAGAGCCACGCAACATTGCGGCGGCTGACACACACACGCGTCGTCACCAGCTGACGCACTCACCACATCACGCAAACAATGGCACTGGTTATTGCTGTTTCCACCAGCGTTTCGGCGAGCAAGCTACGAAGTGTAAGGCACCGTGCTCACACCCAAATGCATCCCACAGCCTGCTTTAGGCGCAGCCGACCGTGACAACAAGCAACTGCACCTAAACTCACAGACACATGAGAGGAGGACACCCCCATTTCAGGACAAGCCTACATTCTGCAGATCAACTTCTCCAACAGCTGTAAGGTATGCATCTTCACAAAGACTTTTTGTTCCTGATTGCTCTACAGGATGGATGTTTTTGGTTGACACCGGCTCAGATGTCAGCTCTCTGCCTGTAAATTTCTTCCCTTCAGACAAACGTACTGAAGAGACCACTTTGAAAGCAGTCAACAATTCAGTCATCCACACATATGGACAGAAAACACTGGCAGTGGACATTGGACTACCAGAAAAATGCAATTGGACCTTCGTTATGGATGCTATCTACCAACCTATACTAGGTGCTCATTTCCTGGCAAAACGTGCATTGTCCATGGATTTATGCAAGTCACAACTTGTCCATTCTGCCAATGGATGGGTTATCCCAGGAATACAAGGACATCCGACCTCTCATGCACGCTCAAGGGTTGATAACCTCAGTGCACCCACCTGGGAGGACACCATAGTGACGAATGAATCTGACCTGCACATGGATGAAATGACATCAAAACAGTTGACGGCAGAACAACAGGCTCCTGCGGTTTCACCCGCAAAGGCGACACCCAAGCCACAACATGGAACAAGAAAGAACAGGGTGAAGCATGAGATGGTGCACCACATCCATACAACTCCAGGCACACCAGTCTCCTCACGCGTTCGCAGGCTTGCACCTGATCGCTTGCAGGAAACCAAGACCATTTTCAACGAGATGCTACAAGAAGGACCTATACAGCCATCCAACAGTCCGTGGTCCTCTCCTCTGCACCTTTCCCATAAAAAGAATGGGTCATGGCGCCCATGCAGTGATTATCAAGCTTTGAATGCCTGAACTGTTACGGACAGATGCCCTGTGCCACATATACAGGATTTCACCCATTCACTGGCTGGGATGACCATATTCAGTGTTTTAGATTGCCGTAAGGCTTATAATCAGATCCCAATGGCAGAGCAGGACATACCAAAGGCTGAAGTGGCAACCCCATTCGCGCTGTTTGAATTTTTTGTGATGCCATTCGGGCTGAAAAATGCTGCCCAAAAATGACAACGGTTTCTGGACAGCATGCTAAGAGGGCTACCATATTGTTTTTCCTATTTAGACGATGTTCTGGTGTTTTTGGGGAATGTTTCTGACTATCAGAAACAATTAAACAAGGTGCAAAGCAGGCTTAGTGCTCATGGAATAACACTTAACATGGACAAGTGCCTGTTTGGGGAACCCGTGGTGACCTTCCTGGGTTATAAAGTGTCAGCTCAGGGCATTTTCCCACTGCCAGAGAAGCTGGAGTTGTTGCGTACCCTACCACGGCCTCAAAACTAACACGATCTCTGACGATTCCTAGGAATGATAAATTTCTATCATCGCCACCTCCCCGGAACAGCAGCAATCCAGACACCACTGAACAAAGCCTTGGCCAGACACAACAAAATTGGCAAGCGCCCACTCCCATGGACACCCGAGATGGACTCTGCTTTCAAGGCACTGCAAAACAGCCTTCACAACACAGTGGGGCTTACACACCCTGCACCAGGAGCTCAGTTAGCCCTAGTAGTGGATGCAAGCCAAGTTGCAGTTGGTGCAGCAATACACCAGGGAGTGAAGGATCATTGGCAGCCACTAAGTTTTTTCTCACAAAAACTACAGATGGGTCAAATTCGTTGGAGTGCATACGACAGGGAACTCCTCGCAATGTATGAAAGTGTCAGGCACTTCCGCCCTTTCGTTGAGGGCAGGCAATTCACCATATACACTGACCATAAACCTCTCATGGCATCTTTCTACAAAATCAGCGATTCATGTTCCCCCCACCAGGCCCTCCATATCGAGTTTATATGCCAGTTTTCGACAGACGTGCGTTACATCCATGGTGCCGACAACATTGTGGCAGACTATTTCTCGCGCATTAATGGGATAAGTCCAATGTTGGATTATTCTGAATTGGCAAGGGCACAGGCTTCAGATGTGCCTGATGTGCCACTGGCCTACATTTACGACTTGTGGACGCCCCCTGCAGCCCATTTAGGGTATGGTGCGACACCTCCATGGTTAGACCACTCCCATACATCACTCCCCAGTTCCGAAGAAAGGTATTCGACAGCTTTCACAACCTGGCACTCCCAGGAACCAATGCCTCAGTGAAGTTAGTGACGGACCGTTTTGTGTGGGAGTGACAAGTCGATAGTCTACAGGACACTGAAACATTCTCTTTGCAAGTGAGGTTCTTTGGAGGAAACAGTGAGTGTTAGTTTCCCAGGTTAACATATGTATGTATTGCGTTTGTGCGGTACAATAAAAGTGATTATTCCTAACATAAAATCCACGCAAGCGTTTTCCTTTATATAGTTAAATTACCCCTACACACATTAACAAAGCTGAACTTAAATTTTTCATACAAAATACAAATATAGTCCAATCACATCAGAGGCATGCTTATGACTCTTACACTCTGCGGAAATAACCATATTCCAAAAGGTTTACAATTTTTCTTGACAAATGAATTTCTACTAATTCCAATTATTATTTCGTAAATATGAATCCAGAAATAAATATAGTAACCAATACAGGATTGCTTGATTAATAATAGAAATTTTAAGTGGGCCAGCATTTCATTATTTCAAATGTTTCTAAAACAAACAAAAAATGTCAATTGCAACATCGAGACTAAAACATTTTATAAAGTAATTCATTTTCATAAATTTTATCTTGAAATATAACATACTATGTATAAAATTATATGAAAGTTTTCATAAAAGTAACTGAGATAATATTGACCTGTCCAGAATTCGAAAAATAATACTGGTATTGACAACTACTGTTGAGGAAAAGTAATACTAGAGGAGGATGTCCTGTTACAAGCCTTGCAATACAGTATGCCATTGTCTATAACAAAATCAGAGAGTGGTGCGTACTGATGGCATTCCACGTCTCACTCTCTTGGGATTCTTTCAGTTCTTCTATGGCAACATCATGTGTTTGCACAACTCTAATTTTTCTGCTAAGCGTGTCAGCATTTCCTTGCAAATGGCCAAGTGTGTGCTAGACTGTATAATCATACTCAGATAATTTTAATGTCCATCTAGTCAAATGATTGCTGTGGTCCTTTAAACTCAACATCCACATTAGCTTGGTGTGGCCTGTAACCACAGTAAATTGGCATCGATATAAGTATCACTTAAAGCAATTTATGCCAAATGTGAGAACTAACAACTCTTTCTTGGTAGTGCTGTAGTTAATTTCTGCAGAATTCATTTGCCTGGAGGCACAACCTATTTGTCTTTCCTCACCATCTGTTTCCTGATTCAAAACGGCCTCAACCATGTAATCTGATGTATCCATTGGAAGGATGAACGGTTTTTCAAAGGTTGGGTATACCACTAGGGGCAAACAAGTCAACATGTTTTCAATTTTTCTCATTGCCCCCTCACACTCCTCTGTCCATTCAAACAATGTCTCTTTCCTTAAAACATCTGTCAGTGATTTTGCTGTTGTAGCATAATCTTACACAAATTGAAAATAATTATTGGCTAAGTCAAGAAAAGATTTTAACTCTGTAACATCGTTTTGACACTGGGAAATTATCCGCTACCTCAGTTAGCCTAGAATCTTGCTTAACTCCTTCTGAATTAATGACATGTCTGGGGTACTGAACCTGTGACTGTGCAAAAGCACATTTTTCTAGCTTTAAACTTAATTTTGCATTTTGAAATAAGATATTACATTTTTTAATATCTCAGCATGCTCTTTAATTGTTTTTTGCAGAAATTACAATGTCATTGAGATACATGAGACACATAGTAGGTTTTAAAACTCTTAATAAGAAGTTGGCAAATCTTTGTTAAGTGGCAGGTGCATTTCTTAGACCAAATGGCATGTGCAAGAATTCATACAGTCCAGACAGAACCACAAAAGCAGTTTTTTGTCTATCTTGTGGTGCAATACCCAGAACACATATGCAGGGTGGTAAAGTATTTGCTGTTCCCTAATCTGTCTAAGGTCTCATCAATACATAGAAGGGGCTAGGTATCAGGTGTGGTTTACCACCCTCATATCGACACATAGATGATAGATTTTCTTCCCATTGCTTGATTACTTTTAGGCACAATGTTGATAGGACTCAACCATGGACTTGCAGAGAGTGGAATTATACCCACAGCCAGCTGCTGTTGAGTAGTATCTCCAGTAACAGACTTTAGGTGGTATGGTAGTCAATATCTTTCCTGCATGATTGGTGTTGCATCTTCCTTGGGAATTTTGTGCTATATGATGCCAGTAGCTCGCAAATACTGTCTTTACTCAAACAACCATACATATTCCTCTAAAGCTGGGTGTAAAAGACTTTGCTCTGACTCCCTAAAATGTGCCAATTTCTTCTTCAACTGATACCATAATGAAGGTCCTATCATGCAAACCTTCCTCACAGGTAATTGCTTCTTTTTCTTTCTTTTAACTTGTTTTAGGTTTGCTACTTTGGTTTCTATAACCTCCTCAGCACTGGCCAAAAATGTATCACATGGTTTCTATACCACATTGACCAAATTGCCAACATACACAGGTATTTGAAATCTATTCCCCTTAATCTTGCGATGTGGGTTCCCCTTCAAAAGTTCCTTACGATAGTGATGCACATCCACTGCTCATATAATGTATGGAATCACTTAATTGAACAGTGCAGGTTTTATAATCTATCACAGCCTGTTAGCATTCTAGGAAATCATTTCTTAACACAACATCAAAGTCCGATCCGCATTTCCTTACTACTTACACACCAAAGTACATACATTTTACCTACAATGTGCAGATCTATTGTACAGGTGCCTGCAGGTATGATTATCTTGTCTCCAAGTCCATTTATATTGTAGTATGGCAGTTTTAGCATATGCTTGTCATTATTAGAAACAAAAAGAACACTAATCTGAGCACTGATATCCAGAAGAATTTTGCTCGTCTTCCCTCTGAGCTTGCCCTCTAAAACTAAACAGTATGGTTGGGCTTCCCATATCTCTGGTAATTCATGTCATTAATGAACACATGTCACAGTTCACTGGTATGCGTGAGGGTGGATACAAATCTTTCCACTTCCTTGTGTAAAAGAGAAAGTCTAACTGCCTCATACGAAGAGGTGGAGGAGGCTACCTTTACCTCACTCCCTATTTGTGGATTGATTCCATGTATGAATACATCAATAGCTCCTGCTTCAGCTTCTTCAATTAACACTTTGTTAGGTGAATTGTCTCTTCTTAGGGTGTAGGTGTAACAAGAGACTGCCCTAATTCTGTCATCAAAGCCCCCCCTACCTTTCTGTCTAAGGGTGGACAACCGATCAGGTAATAGCTAACCTCTTCCATACATTACAGAGTAGTGCTCTGCTAAACCTGTGCCAAGAATTCAAAAGTGGGTGCTTCCCAAAACACATCTACTGACTCAATATAAGTTCACTCATCACCTGGAAGCTTCAGCTGGGTGACATTTAACAAAAAATGATCTGGCCATGCACATGTACATCCCACATCACTGATGTTTTGCAAAAATGTTGCTACATATTTGCCTGGCTTTCAAGCAAAAGGAGGTACAAAAGTTATGGCTATATCTAGTATTAGCTTTTCAGGTTCAGCCTTAGGAGCCCTTGAAGGGCCTGGAGCTGCTGCATTTTTGGCTGCTCTTTTTTGACGTTCACAAGTTATCACATTAAGCCATTCCTATAACTCTATTTTTTCAAGTGCAAGGGTGCTTATCTGCTTTTACAGAAAAGTAATTCAATCAAGCTCTCCTGTGGCCACAGTTGCAGCATCAGGAGCTGATTTGCACCTCTCCACTGGTTGGCAAGGTTGTAAATCAGGCATGGTTACAAAACTGGGATTGAGACCAAACAGTTGCACACAAAAAGAGGTCTCACTCTATTCTAGGTGACAAAAATATCCCTTGGAAGAAGTTCCCCAGAGTTGTCAACTAGCACAATACACTGCAGCAACACTTACATCACACGGCAGTGGTGGTGGTAGCAGAAGAGGTAACTGAAAATAGCAGTGACACAGGAGCAGTGTTGTGGGTAGCATTGGTAGCATTGGTAGCAGTGGTACGAGAGGCGGCGACAGCATTGGAGGTGTCCTGAGGAAGCTCGCTGTGCCCATTGAAGCAATGCTGCTTACAGCAGTCCAGCAACTGCCAGTGGCTAAAACTCTGCTTGGCTTGGACAGTGGTGGCACATGGATTACAGCATGGTCAGCAGCATTACTTAGCCACCCCAGCTGATTGCTGTGACAGTTGCAGTTGGCAAGCAAACTTATGTGTGAGCACACCAGACATGTGTCCAGTGCCAGCAGACATGTAACCCATGGCAAGGTATGGCCGGGCACATATGTGTCTACCAGCACATGTGACTGGACAGGAAAAGGTTGAGTAGACCTAACGGTGGTGATCCCATTACAGGACACCACTCGTACTTGTCATGATGGGTTAAGGAGTGTAAGTGGATGTACAGGACTGATCCTGTTCACTGTAACATACACAGGTAGAATGAAAAAGAGAGTTGCCAAAAAAATAGAAATTTGCTCTCTTTCTCCTATTCTAAAGGGGAACATGCTCAAAAGTCACCCTTTTGCATGTGTAGTACTGCAAGTGGGAAAATAACAAAGGGATATAGGCCTTAAACTGTTTTAGCTACTCTTCAATTCTGGCCATGCACCAACACTCTACAATACTTACATTTGATACTATTAAATTTTATAACTGGGACATTCTTTTATGGATATCCTGTATAAGATAAAGAGCAAGTGTGAATATTGTAATATTGAAAGGCAGACATTGTTAGAGAGAAATGTTGCACTTGGTAAAAAATGTCTATAAAACGCAACTCAAGGAAATGCAATTAATTTAACAATTTCAATATTAACGTAAAGGCATACTGCATTGAATGTAATGAAAAATGAATAATTTGTAATATGTTGAGCGTAACTGAAAATAGCATTTGAATATTACCTAAGGATTCACTGAGAAAACTTTACAAGAAAATGTAAAATGAAAATTTACTTGACTTGTAAACATTTCCATCTTTTTGTATGGAGAAGTAATATGTCCTGATAGACATGTGTCCAATATCTAACTATTTCAATTGTATGTTCAATATTTGTTGGATAGAATAAAAATACTATACAAACAAGTCTATGAAAGAAAACTGTTGTATCTCTTATTTCCACCACTCCACATTTGTACATTCATAACATAAGTTGCTTCTTAAACCCAATAAAATCCACAACAACAGCAAGGATACCTTAAGAATTAACAAACTAATCACATATTAAATTTGAAATATCTGAAATGGAACTGGTCAATTTCTGCTACAATTTTGTGTCATTTTTAAAGTTGTTTACAATAATAAAATTGTGTTTGGAACTCTATCTGTGTTTATTTTGTTTTGGTAAATCCTTTGCTTTCATCTTCTGTATTTCATGGCCTGCAAACAACATGCAAGTTATTCTCAACATAGTTTATAGGTTACTTATACAAAGAAAATGAAGACATTATTAGCATAGTTACGTTAAACAAGCTGGATAGTTACCCCATATTTGCGAATTCAGATATTCACCAAAAAAAGACATCAGTATGCATGCTATAAATGTTACAGCTGATAAAGAAATACGCTGGGTCCAGTCCAAAACTCCATATATTGGATACAGCCATGTTCCATCATAGTAGTATGTACAATAAAAGCTGAAATTTTGAAAGAGATATGTGTATTGTCCCTGCATAAGAAATGATTTATTAGAGATAATTTTTCCTGAGAATATTGCATAGCCATGTTCTCATACAAACTGGAACACCATAAGCATGAAACAAAATGCAAATGGCTGATAAGTCACAAATATATCTTATTGAATTTAAATATTTGTTGTAAACCTACTAAAGATTCATATAAGAACACACCCCTGGTAAAGATAGCACCCAGTTTAGTTTTACTATAGGTTTCATCATTCACACCTAAGCACATAGGATGTTGGAGTATCCAGTGATCATAAAAAGATTTTCATTACAAAAAAGTGATGAATTTGTTAAAGGTTTCACTTCAGCACAATGCGTCGTACTACAGTATACACTAACGAGCCAAAACATTATGATCACTGCACACTGTGATGTTGAATAGCTCCTGGTGGTGTTGTGGGCACATGACCTAGTAAGGAAAGAATTTAAGTGGCACAGAGATGAATGGGCAGTCTTTATAGTGAATACATGGGCCAAAATGCAGAAATTCACTTATATAAGTGGTTTTGACAAAGGGCACATTGTTGTGGCTTTGCAGCTGGAAATGAGAACCTCTGAAATGGTGAAGCTTGTCCGTTCTTTGTACATTACTGTCATGAGCACCTATGGCAAGTAGTTGGAGGGTGGTGGTATAATGCATAGGCTGTATGATGCTGGACATCCACGTCTCATCACAAAACATAGAGGTCGGAGGTCCACAATTGTGTAATCCAGAATAGACAATGATCTGGGGCAGATCTGACAACAGAGTACAATGCTGCAATGTGAACCACACCACAGATGCAGGCTGTTGAGAGCAAAATTATTTTATGGGGTACACTGCATTGGGCTTCTATGGTACCTATGGTAGTACTCGATGGCGCCATGACAGCAGTGAACTATATGAACATTATTGTGTACGACATGCATCCCTTCATTGTTGAAGTCTTCTCTAATGGCATGACATCTTCCTGCAGGATAACTCTGTGTGACACAAGGCCAGTATAATGCTGCAGTGGTTATAGGAGCATGACAGTGAATTCACAGTGATATCTTAGACAGAAATTGCTCCTGATCTGTACCCACTGGAACACATATTGGGTGCCAGATGCATACCGACAAACCACCGTCCTGTAATTTGCAGGAATTTAGTTACCTGTTAGTAGACATCTGGTGCCATATACTTCTGGAAACTTATCAAGAACTTGTAGGATCCATGTCAAGCAGAATCGCTGCTGTACTGTGTTTGAAAATTGGACAAATACACTTTTAAATGGGTGGCCATTATGTTTGGTTCATTGGTGTAAAATATGACATACAACTTGTAATTTGCAAGTACGAAGCCTGTTCAAAAATCCTGGAACATTCATAGTTTCGCGCCAATGGTGTGTTGGAGCGAAATTCATTTGGCATCCCTGCACATGCCTGTATTTAATGTGTAACTGCTGAAAGTTTCATTGTTGTATATTTGTTAGTTACTGTTCAGTGCTGTATTCAGTAGAACGTTGTGTCACATAGTTTGCAAATTTCGAGATAGCGGAGTTAGAGGAGCAATGCATCTGCATTAAATTTTGAGTGAAACTCAACAAAACCTTTACAGAGACACACCAAATGATGCAGGAAGTGTATGGTGATGAGTGCTTAAGCTGTACTTGGTGTTATGAATGGCTCGCATGGTTTAAAAATGGCAGGACAGAAGTTAAAGATGAATCCCATTCATAACACCCTTCAACATCTGCTGATGATGCTCATGCCAGGAACATTAACAGAATTGTGCATGCCAATCAAAGACTGACTGTCCAAGAGATTGCAGAAGAATATTTCAGTTTGATCACATCATGAAATCCTGACACAGCATCATGGAATGCATTGTATTGCCACCAAGTTTGTTCCACGGCTCATGAGACCTCTACCTCACAATCTGTGAAGACCTTTTGGATCATGCAAATGAGAACAAGACCTTCCTTAAGAGAATCATGACTGGTGATGAGACATGGGTCTACAGTTATGATGTTGACGCTAATGTTCAATCTTCACAATGGGTCACAAAAGGTTCTCCAAGACCAATAATAGCTCATCGTGTCAGGTCAAATGTCAAAGCCACGCTGATAGTTTTCTTTGATACTGAAGTATTAGTTCATCATGAATTCATGCCATAGAGACAAACTGTTAATCGATTGTCTATCTGGATGTGTTGCAATGTCTGTGAGAAAACCTGAGAAGGAAGTGGTCTGAAATGTGGTGAGACAATTTATGGCTCTGGCATCATGATAATGGACCCACAGATTCATCCCTGTTGGTGCATGACTATTACACAAGAAACAAAATCACTCTGTTGTATCACCCTCTATACTCTCCAGATCTGGCCCCTGTAGACTTTTTTCTTTATTTCCAAAGTTGGAAACCCCATTGAAAGGACAAAGATTTGCTAGACAATATAAAAGAAAATTCACAGACGGTGCTTCGTACGATCCAGAAAGAGGCATACCAAGACTGCTTCTGGAAGTGGAAATGGCACTGGGAGCAGTGTATCAATTGTGGAGGTGAGTATTTGAAGGGGACCATGCACAATAAGCAAAAGGTTGGTGTAAGAAAAATTTGTGGCAAAGTTCCAGAATTTTTTGAACAGACCTCGTATGTGACTAAAAGTCTGCAAAAGGCGACTGTACTAATAACTGGGGAAAGTGTGTGGGGTGGAGGGGGTAGGGGTCTAGGAGAGGACAGCCCCTAATCAAAGTTTGGTGATGTTTAACAGGATCAATCAGAGCAGATCCCAGCTTTTAATCCAGGCATTTATACCATGAGAGCCGCTTACCAACACGCATAGCAAACAGAACAGTGAGTAAATGCCTGCAACTTTCAAGACTTAAATCAAATAGAACTCACATAAAAACTGACTGACTGCTAAATCACAATACCGACTTGAGGTCTTTACTGCCACATGGTCTGCAAGTGAAATGGTCTTGTTGACCTCAGGTTCATGGGTTTAAAAGCTCTCAGTCCTGTACTGAGAGTGCTGTGAACATAGCTCTGCTCAGACTCAAAAATACATTCATGTCAGGCTAAATGCTTTGGGCCCTGACACACAAATTTATCATGGATAGTATTTTTGAAAACTGTACTGCTACATTCTAGTTCTTGGAACATCCATATTTCATCCAGGTCGATGAATATTGGGAAAACAGACTGTGGATGTAAGTGGTTCAGATGTTCTTTCTTGTAGTTGGTGTAGAGAAGCACCTATAACATAGTCCAAAGCATCAAAAATAAAAAGTAAGGGAAGATCTGTTGAGGGATGAGTAAGCTGGGTTGCATTAGCTACTTCTTCTTTAAATTTCTTGAACGATTTTTCTGCTTTGTTGGCTCATGTAAAAGATTGATTATCCTTCTTCTTGGAGTTTTTGCACAAGTTAAACAAACTGCAGTCTGTAGCAACAGACATCTGTAGAACTTTGCCAGTCCTCAAAAATAGTGTAGTTCTGCTACTGTTTTAGAGTAAGGGTGTCTTTTATTATTTTCACTTATTCTTCTAATGGTGAAACTCCTTGATGTGACACAGGATAACCCACCCATCATATCTCTTTCTCTTCAAAAATCCATTTTCCCACCTTAATCTTAAGGTGATATTTATCCAGCCATTGAAGAAGCTTTTGAAAATGGATTATATGTTCTTCATCTGATGCTGAAGCAATGAGAACATCATCTACATTGAAAATAAAATAAAATAAAATATTGCAACACCATGAAGGAGCAGGTAATCATGTAAAGGATGATGTTTATTCAAATTTCACTTCAGTCACATAAAGAGTGGTGCTAGTAGAGAGGAGGCAAACCAGGTGTGCTTTAAATATGCACTGTAACAGTCGTGAGCGTTAGTTACCTTTGGGACTGGGTGTGGTGAGTTGACGTTAGTCAGGAATGCCTTCAAGGTGAGAAAGATGCCATTATTAACACCTTACTGAGTTTGAACAAGGTCATGTAATAAGGCTATGAGAAGCTGGATGTTCCTACTGTGATACTAAAGAAAGACTTAGCAGAAATGTAGCCACTGTACATGATTGCTGGCAGCAGTAGTCACAAGAATGTATGGTTACAAGAAACCTGGTCTGCAGACAGCCACATGGCACAACCAAGAGGGAGGACCATCATGTTTGATGTATGGTATGATGCCTGTAATATTTCTTGTCATACAAAAGCAGAAGCTAACTTCAACACAAATAATGAGCTACCCAAATTCATTAAGAGCCTCAATAATTTAGATGACAAATATGCACCCATATTTCAAACACCTAATGAGTGTCAGGAATGCAGCACACAGGACATACAAAGGACATCCAACCTCTCATAATCATGTCACATACAAGTAAATACACAAATGAGTCAGTCAATCTGTGAGGAATGCAAAGCTCAGGAATGCCCACTAGCTAACAGAGGACTTTCACAGACCTGCCATCCTATAGAAAAATCAGTGAGGTTTAGGAACAAGCAAACCCAAATCTTCAGCTAAACTTTTAGTTCCTATTGAGGATCTAAAAGAGTACTTTGCCACATTGGTTTTTTTACTTGACCACTGCACAAGTGCATAAACCATCACTTCCTTTAAAGTATCACTGGGTGGTATAAATGAAATTTTTTTTCTGCAGCCGGTATGCCCTAACATGGTCTGGAGGTCAATTGTGTAAATTTGTTTGGCAGCTGCAGGGCACAATAACATACAGCACGAATGATCAGTTTTCTTTTTGATCCTATACTGTTCAAAATAAAGGATGTTTTTAAGTAATCTCTGACCTCCAGCTTCTTTCCAAGCAGAGATTCATAAAAGCATTACCCAAGATGGAATCTGCCAAACAGCCATCCAACTACAGGCCCATTTTCATTTTATCAGCACTATCCAAGGTTTCAGAATACATAGTTTACAAACAGCTTACTAATTATTTAACATCAAATGAACTTTTCATGGAATGCCAGTCAGTTTTTCCAATCACAGCGCAAAAATTGCTCTCATAAAAGTGACTGACAAACTGAAACAAGCTATGGATAAATAACAGGTGACTATTATGTGCTTTTTGGATTCCAGAAAAGCTTTTGACACTCTCAACTTGGACATTCTACTTGATAAACTTCCAAGCCAAAATTTTTCTCAAGTGTTGTGCAGTGGCTCCACTCATACCCTAAATGTTTCCAACAGTGTGTAATGATTGGAACAAAAAGGTGACAATGGAGGGATGTAGGATCAGGGGTCCCACAAGGATCAGTACTGGGTCCATTACTCTTCTCATTATATGTTAATGATGTGTCAACTATTCTCTCCCAGTGCAAATACCACCTATATAGTGATGACATTTGGTTATATCTAAATGCAAGTCCAGGATGTAAATGCTGATTTACTTGCCCTACAGTGTGGACACATAGTTTAAGTTTGAAACTTAACCTATCTAAAAAAACATGCAAAATTAGTCACTGACAAAAGACTTATTATCCCTCAGTTCAGAGGATTTCTTCCATCATTAATCCTAGTTGGCACAGAAATAAACTTTTCTTCTTGTGCAAAGACCTTGGGAATAATTCTGGAGCATCATTTATACTGGACTGGACTGGACTTCACTCACTACAGAAACAGAAAAAAGCATTTCTTGTCAGTCTTAAAAAGAAGTTCATTGAGTCACTAATACTCCCCATATTTGACTATGGTGATGTCATTTTCCAAGGACTTTCATATAAGCTCACACAGGCTTGAACTGTTGATGAATGCTTGTGTATGATACATTGCAGTATATGCTTTTTTGACTATATCACACCAGCCTATGAACAGTTATAATATCTATGCCATTAAACGTAGAGACTATTGTTCTCTATGTTTGCTCTATCAACTTATACATCATTGCACTCACTCTTATTTTTCCTCAAATATTACTCTACTATCTGAACAACACAGCAGAGATACTCGGTCTCAACAAACTAAAATTCCCCCTGTACCACCACATAGCACTGCCATGTTTTCTAAATTATTTTCTGTATCAGGAACCTGACTTTGGAACTCTCTTCCTCAAAATATCAGAGAAATTAAATATCTTCCAAACTTCAAAACTACTAACAGTCCACCTTCTGTCACAATAGCCATATCTCCTACAGTCTGTACAGTTCATTTTTGTAAGTCCCCTTTGCCCAGAACTTTTCCCTACCCATTGTTGGCAGAGTTCTTCTATTTATATTTTTCTTTTTCATAACAGCCATTGTCATTGTCATTTCATTCTTCCCCTCTTCCTTTATCCATTCTGCTTCTGATAATTCTAAACTTGGCTTCAATGCTAATCTAATTTATATCACTCTAAATGCCCATTACTATTATTATTTATTACTATTATGCTTTTTGTTATTGGGAGGGTTTTGTAACTCCTTGTCACTTGTAAGAGAGGCCTTAAGACTCTAATCTGGTTACACTAGATATGCAATAAATAAATAAATGGCTCAAAAAACTGGCACTAATAATTTGCTAGTAAACATTTGCAAGAATAAATAGTGTTGTAAATCTGTGTCAAAGACCTGTTTCCATGTTCAGTAGGTGTTCACCATATGTGTGTACTGCAGAATTGTTTGCAGTGCAAAGCTACCACCTCTGAATGTTTTTGTGATCCAATGCTGTTGCTGGAAGTACAGAAATGTCTACCCCAGAGATGACCAAAAATCAATTATGTGTGTTCCAATCCATAATGAACAGGCAGTGAGATGCTTCAGCCTCCTCACTCTGTGCCATGCTGAGAACATTCACATAGCAAGTCACATACTAGATTTCCTTCTGAGTGTTAGCAGATTGTTAAGAAATAAATGGACATGGCAATGTGCACTTCTTTGCAGTCTGTTTGAAATTATAATGATACCAGCACATAGAATGTTTCTGAGCAAGTTACACTGATTTTGTTTTGATATGCTTCCTTATCATGTCCCAGTTTGTAGTTCCTAAATCTGTGTCATTGGTTCCGAAAGCTGTTCCTCCAGTTGGAGAATTCAGTTATTTTGATTATATACAGACTGACTGGGCATTGTGATCCCTACAATTTTGTCAGGCATAAAAGGCACTGTTTCAAGATTTTCACCTCAACAAACCACAGGTATAGGATGCACATCGGGTGATAGTTACTGAAGAAATATATTTCTTAAAAAAAAAAAAAATCATAGGTTGCTTGCATTCCTGCAGGAGTCCACATCTCCCTGTGTAACATAGATGGCTTGCTGTCTCCTACATTTTCTTCTGTTAGCAATATTTTAACTTTAAGTGACTGATTCTTCTAATTCTCAAGTACAGCATTTTTTAAAGTTTGTACAAGAAAAAGCTGATAATGGTTTTTAAATGAAGTCTGAAATTAGCTCAGCAACTTCACTATCAAACAGTCCTAAAACATAAGTTGCTAATTTCTGTGGTAGCAGATTACGGCTACATTTGCAAACACCATACAGTTTTTCACCAGAAACAAAGTATTTTCACTGCCATATGTGATATTTCTGGACTGGTGTCATTCAGTGGTGAGTTTCCCACTGAAAAACAATTTCAAAATCGCAGCCACAGCGCCAGCTCAAACAGGAACATCACGTCCAGAAGATGAGATGGTGCCAGAACCAGCCTCAGAACATACAGCAAAGACTGAAATTATCATCAAGAAAACTACCTACTCATCATCCAGATGCTCACACACAGGGAAACTGATGAAGGGGGCCAGTTCTTTCCGAATTTGGCCCAATACAATGAATCCAGAACAAGCAGTCAACACTCAGGTGGACGTTCCGTTACTTTATAGTCAAATTAGTTTTAAAGACCCTCTAACTAATAATATATGCAGTAGTAATTTCGTTATGCACTTGAACATCAGAGGTCTGTCTGAAGGAATGATCAGGAAGCTTTATGATATAGAAATTTTGCTAGAAAGTGTGAAACAATCTGTGAAAGTAATATGCCTTAATGAACATTGGCTAAAATCTGAAAATATCAGTCTCCTAAATAAACTTACAGGTTATAAACTGGCTACCAGCTTTTGTAGGACCAATGGGTATGGAGGCTCCTGCATACTAATTCATTCCACAGTTGTTGTTGTTGTTGTGGTCTTCAGTCCTGAGACTGGTTTGATGCAGCTCTCCATGCTACTCTATCCTGTGCAAGCCTCTTCATCTCCAAGTACCTACTGCAACCTACATCCTTCTGAATCTGCTTAGTGTATTCATCTCTTGGTCTCCCTCTACGATTTTTACCTTCCACGCTGCCCTCCAATACTAAATTGGTAATAATAATAATAATAATAATAATAATAATTTTATTGTCTTTAAGCCATTACAGCAATAGACAAAGTCATACATATAATACAATACAGTACAGTACATGCTATAAAAGGACAGAATTGTTAAGAACTTTACAGTTTAATATCACAGGTCATGAAATCCTTTACATTGTAGAATGGGTTTACAACTAACCAGTCATAAAGTGTTTGTTTGTATTGTTGCTCTGGTAAATTTTGTATACCTTGTGGAAGTTTGTTAAATAATTTGTGGCCCATAAGTTCATAACTGTTAACTGATTTTGACAGTCTGTGGTAGGGTGTATAGATAGAGCTGTTTGTCCTAGTGCTGTAACAATGTATATTTGCCCTGCGTTTTACTTTAGGTAAGTTCTTTTTCCCCTTGATGCCTCAGAGCATTTCCTACCAACCGATCCCTTCTTCTGGCCAAGTTGTGCCACAAACTTCTCTTCTCCCCAATCCTATTCAATACTTCCTCATTAGTTATGTGGTCTACCCATCTAATCTTCAGCATTCTTCTCTAGCACCACATTTTGAAAGCTTCTATTCTCTTCTTTTCCAAACTAATTATCGTCCATGTTTCACTTCCATACATGGCTACACTCCATACAAATACTTTCAGAAATGACTTCCTGATACTTAAATCTATACTCGATGTTAACAAATTTCTCTTCTTCAGAAACGCTTTCCTTGCCATTGCCAGTCTACATTTTATATCCTCTCTACTTTGACCATCATCAGTTATTTTGCTCCCCAAATAGCCAAATTCCTTTACTACTTTAAGTGTCTCATTTCCTAATCTAATTCCCTCAGCATCACCCGACTTAATTCGACTACATTCCATTATCCTCGTTTTGCTTTTGTTGATGTTCATCTTATATCCTCCTTTCAAGACACTGTCCATTCCATTCAACTGCTCTTCCAAGTCCTTTGCTGTCTCTGACAGAATCACAATGTCATCGGCGAACCTCAAAGTTTTTATTTCTTCTCCATGGATTTCAATACCTACTCCGAATTTTTCTTTTGTTTCCTTTACTGCTTGCTCAATATACAGATTGAATAACATCAGGGAGAGGCTACAACCCTGTCTTACTCCCTTCCCAACCACAGCATCCCTTTCATGTCCCTCGACTCTTATAACTGCCATCTGGTTTCTGTACAAATTGTAAATAGCCTGCCGCTCCCTGTATTTTACCCCTGCCACCTTTAGAGTTTGAAAGAGAGTATTCCATTCAACATTGTCAAAAGCTTTCTCTAAGTCTACAAATGCTAGAAACGTAGGTTTGCCTTTCCTTATTCTTTCTTCTAAGATAAGTCTTAAGGTCAGTATTGCCTCACGTGTTCCAGTGTTTCTACGGAATCCAAACTGATCTTCCCCGAGGTCAGCTTCTACTAGTTTTTCCATTCGTCTGTAAAGAATTCGTGTTAGTATTTTGCAGCTGTGACTTATTAAACTGATTGTTCAGTAATTTTCTCATCTGTCAACACCTGCTTTCTTTGGGATTGGAATTATTATATTCTTCTTGAAGTCTGAGGGTATTTCGCCTGTTTCATACATCTTGCTCACCAGATGGTAGAGTTTTGTCAGGAATGGCTCTCACAAGGCAGTCAGTAGTTCCAATGGAATGTTGTCTACTCCCGGGGCCTTGTTTCGACTCATGTCTTTCAGAGCTATGTCAAACTCTTCACGCAGTATCGTATCTCCCATTTCATCCTCATCTACATCCTCTTCCATTTCCATAATATTGTCCTCAAGTACATCACCCTTGTATAGACCCTCTATATACTCCTTCCACCTTTCTGCTTTCCCTTCTTTGCTTAGAACTGGGTTTCCATCTGAGCTCTTGATATTCATACAAGTGGTTCTCTTCTCTCCAAAGGTCTCTTTAATTTTCCTGTAGGCAGTATCTATCTTACCCCTAGTGAGATAAGCCTCTACATCCTTACATTTGTCCGCTAGCCATCCCTGCTTAGCCAATTTGCACTTCATGTCGATCTCATTTTTGAGACGTTTGTATTCCTTTTTGCCTGCTTCATTTACTGCATTTTTATATTTTCTCCTTTCATCAATTAAATTCAATATTTCTTTTGTTACCCAAGGATTTCTACTAGTCCTCGTCTTTTTACCTACTTGATCCTTTGCTGCCTTCACTACTTCATCCCTCAAAGCTACCCATTCTTCTTCTACTGTATTTCTTTCCCCCATTCCTGTCAATTGTTCCCTTATGCTCTCCCTGAAACTCTGTACAACCTCTGGTTCTTTCAGTTTATCCAGGTCCCATCTCCTTAAATTCCCACCTTTTTGCAGTTTCTTCAGTTTTAATCTACAGGTCATAACCAATAGATTGTGGTCAGAGCCCACATCTGCCCCTGGAAATGTCTTACAATTTAAAACCTGGTTCCTAAATCTCTGTCTTACCATTATATAATCTATCTGATACCTTTTAGTATCTCCAGGGTTCTTCCAGGTATACAACCTTCTTTTATGATTCTTAAACCAAGTGTTAGCTATGATTAAGTTGTGCTCTGTGCAAAATTCTACCAGGCGGCTTCCTCTTTCATTTCTTAGCCCCAATCCATATTCACCTACTACGTTTCCTTCTCTCCCTTTTCCTACACTTGAATTCCAGTCACCCATGACTATTAAATTTTCGTCTCCCTTCAGTATCTGAATAATTTCTTTTATTTCATCATACATTTCTTCAATTTCTTCGTCATCTGCAGCACTAGTTGGCATATAAACTTGTACTACTGTAGTAGGTGTGGGCTTCTTATCTATCTTGGCCACAATAATGCGTTCACTATGCTGTTTGTAGTAGACTATGATATCAGACAGAATTTTAGCTATCTGAATGAAGAAGGTACATTTGAAAGTTGTTGTATAGAACTTAAAGATTATAACACACTAATTATCAGCATGTATCGCACCCCTGGGTACCATATAAGCTCTGTATTTTTAGATAAGTTTGATACATTGCTACACAAATTAAAATGTGAGAAACTGTACAAGAAAGTGGTTATATGTGCTGACTTCAACATAGATGTAAGGACTGATGACAAATTTTCTTCACACTTAAAGAACCTGGTAGCCACAAATGGGCTAAATCTCAATTTTGATCAGTATACAAGAATTACAGCAAGCTCTGCAACATGTATTGACAATATTATAAGTAGTTATAATTATTATGTAAAAGAAAAGTTTCTTCTGGATTTAGGAGTATCAGACCATAAAGCACTATTTGTATCACTATCGAAGCAAAATTCAGTCTGCACAACAAAAAGATGTAGGAATTTCAGTCAAGAAAATGTGGAAGTATTTTGCAAAAAACTAAGCCAAACCAAGTGGTCAGTCAGCAAACACACTTCCACAAGTGACAATTACAATAACTTTTTAACTGAATTCTTGGGTATATTCAATGAATGCTTCCCTTTTGTAACAGTGAGGACCAGGTCCCAAAAAAGTAGATCCTGGGTAACAAAAGGAATTAGAGTGTCTAGTGCTACTAAGAGGAAACTGCATATGGAGGCAAAAGTAAATTGAAGCCCTCAATTTCTTAAGTATGTAAGTGCATACAAAAAAACATTTGACAAAATAGTTAAACTAGCAAAACGTACTGCAAATAACGACTTCATTTCAAATGCAAAAAACAAAACAAAAGCTGTTTGGTCTGTTATAAGAAGCAAAGTTGGCAGTGAGGCAGAGAGAAAATGCCCTTCTAAAATAATGATAAATGGTAGAGCTGTTACAAAACCCAGTGCCATTTGTGAATCATGCAATGACTTTTTCATAAACTGTAACAAATTTGGTAACTGTTCACCACCAAATACAAAGCCCAATATGACAGATAGCAATTGCACATGTTTTAAGTTTTCTCATGTTTCCATCTCAGATGTCATCAAAATCATAATGTCCCTAAAAAAATTCAAAATCTGTGGGGTGGGATGAGGTCCCCACTGGAATAATAAAAATAGTCCGTCACAGTATTGCATATCCACTCTCCTTCATAATCAACCAATCATTTGATGAGGGATGTTTCCCAGATCGATTAAAATATGCAGAAATTCGGCCCGTACATAAAAAAGGCAAACAAGATGAATTGGGCAACTATAGGCCAATCTCACTGTTACCAATTTTCTCAAAAATATTTGAAAGAGCTGTATGTGATCAGATTTGAAAATCACAATTCATCTAACAGCATTATCTTAGGCAATCAATATGGTTTCAGAAAAGGCCGCAGCACAATCCATGCAATAAATGAATTAGTCACAAAAGTCAGCAGATGTCTTGATGATAGAATGTGTGTGTCAGGCATCTTTTGTGACCTGTCCAAAGCCTTTGACACAGTAAATCATGACCTGCTTCTCCAAAAATTGGCACGCTTTGGTTTTCAAGGCAAATCTCTTAGCTGAATGTCATCATACTTGGCAAACAGAAAACAAAGAGTACTTATTAACATCAACGGCAAGAAATTTCTCTCTGGCTGGAAAAACACTCAATTAGGTTCAATATGAGGGCCACTGCTTTTTCTATATTATATTGATGATATGCCATGTCAGGTCCAGTCTGATACTATCCTCTATGCAGATGACTAAACAGCTGTAGTCTGTTGTAAAAATGAGGTAGACCTAATTCGTCATATTGGACAAACACTTGGGGAAGTGGAGGCATGGGTCAAAAACAATAACTTGACATTAAATTTTACAAAAACAGAAATTGTTCATTTTACCACAAAACAATCTGCACAGTCTATAAGTGAAATAAGGTATATGGACAAAAAATTAGAGACTGCAGACTGTGTCAAATTCCTTCGCGTGTTAGTCAATAAAAACCTGTTATGGAGTCACCATGTGGACAACATACTGGGCTGACTGAATAGCCTTGTATATACACTCCTGGAAATGGAAAAAAGAACACATTGACACCGGTGTGTCAGACCCACCATACTTGCTCCGGACACTGCGAGAGGGCTGTACAAGCAATGATCACACGCACGGCACAGCGGACACACCAGGAACCGCGGTGTTGGCCGTCGAATGGCGCTAGCTGCGCAGCATTTGTGCACCGCCGCCGTCAGTGTCAGCCAATTTGCCGTGGCATACGGAGCTCCATCGCAGTCTTTAACACTGGTGGCATGCCACGACAGCGTGGACGTGAACCGTATGTGCAGTTGACGGACTTTGAGCGAGGGCGTATAGTGGGCATGCGGGAGGCCGGGTGGACGTACCGCCGAATTGCTCAACACTTGGGGCGTGAGGTCTCCACAGTACATCGATGTTGTCGCCAGTGGTCGGCGGAAGGTGCACGTGCCCGTCGACCTGGGACCGGACCGCAGCGACGCACGGATGCACGCCAAGACCGTAGGATCCTACGCAGTGCCGTAGGGGACCGCACCGCCACTTCCCAGCAAATTAGGGACACTGTTGCTCCTGGGGTATCGGCGAGGACCATTCGCAACCGTCTCCATGAAGCTGGGCTACGGTCCCGCACACCGTTAGGCCGTCTTCCGCTCACGCCCCAACATCGTGCAGCCCGCCTCCAGTGGTGTCACGACAGGCGTGGATGGAGGGACGAATGGAGACGTGTCATCTTCAGCGATGAGAGTCGCTTCTGCCTTGGTGCCAATGATGGTCGTATGCGTGTTTGGCGCCATGCAGGTGAGCGCCACAATCAGGACTGCATACGACCGAGGCACACAGGGCCAACACCTGGCATCATGGTGTGGGGAGCGATCTCCGACACTGGCCGTACACCACTGGTGATCGTCGAGGGGACACTGAATAGTGCACGGTACATCCAAACCGTCATCGAACCCATCGTTCTACCATTCCTAGACCGGCAAGGGAACTTGCTGTTCCAACAGGACAATGCACGTCCGCATGTATCCCGTGCCACCCAACGTGCTCTAGAAGGTGTAAGTCAACTACCCTGGCCAGCAAGATCTCCGGATCTGTCCCCCATTGAGCATGTTTGGGACTGGATGAAGCGTCGTCTCACGCGGTCTGCACGTCCAGCATGAACGCTGGTCCAACTGAGGCACCAGGTGGAAATGGCATGGCAAGCCGTTCCACAGGACTACATCCAGCATCTCTACGATCGTCTCCATGGGAGAATAGCAGCCTGCATTGCTGCGAAAGGTAGATATACACTGTACTAGTGCCGACATTGTGCATGCTCTGTTGCCTGTGTGTATGTGCCTGTGTTTCTGTCAGTGTGATCATGTGATGTATCTGACCCCAGGAATGTGTCAATAAAGTTTCCCCTTCCTGGGACAATGAATTCACGGTGTTGTTATTTCAATTTCCAGGAGTGTATCATGAATCTCTTGTATAGTGTTACTGATTTAGCTGTAAGAAAAACTGTATATAATGCATATTTTGTTTCAGTCATTAGGTATAGTATAATTTTCTGGGGGTCTGAAAAAACAAATTTACTTAGAGCTTTTGGACTACAAAAAAGAATCATCTGAGCAATGGTGGGAGCAAAACCAAAGCAACACTGCAAACCTTTATTTGTAAAACTGGATCTAATGAGCATTCCTAGCATACACATCTATGAAACTCTCACTTTCACGAAAAGAAACCCACAACTTTTTGAGGGCAACCTTTTCTTGCATCAATATGATACCATACATAGAACGAGCTACATGTTACCTACCCACCATTTAAAATCATATGAAAAAACCCCATACTATATGGGCATGAAATTTAAAATAAAATATGGAAAGATATGGATGACCCAAATGTAAAAGGTACCAAAAGAGACCTGGAAAAATATCTGAAAGATAAATGTTACTATAGTGTAGAAGATTTCATGAATGGTAACAATGCATTATAATTGTAATTAAAATACCTCTTTGAAGATGTCACACCATATATATTATTAGTTTATTGTCTATTTTTAGTATTGTTATATATAGTGTAAAACTGACAAGTCACCTATGTCACAATCTTTGATTGTATAAGGCATGTTATGTGATAATAAAAATTGAATTGAATTTAATTGAATTGAATATTTCAATTGCTACAGCAAAACTGTAATAATGATTGGAGTGATTCTTGTATATTCACAATCATGTCAGGGCCACAAGTCGTTGGTTTATTTAGCACAACACAGTGGAAACTGCCATGGATGCACACCCACCCACACTCACCCACCCACCCACCGTCCCACCTACCCACCCACTCACCCACCCACCCACCCACACACACACACACACACACATACACACACACACACACACACACACACATAAACACACACAAACACACACACACACACACACACACACACACACACAAAGAGAGAGAGAGAGAGAATTTACATTTTTCTGTGTCCGTAACAGCCACATTACCAATGAAATCTCACCTTACAGCAACACTCCACATACATCTGGACTTGGACCCCTAGAACACTCTCCCTTGTAAAGCTCACCTGATAGTCTCTCTAAACCATGGATGCACAGACTGCAGTAAATGAGTCACATGCAGCCCACCGTTGATCTGATGGTAGCCTGCCACTCACCATCCATTCTTGTAATTTTTACCTCATCTTTCAATTCCTTTTAGAAAGGAGAGGACTGACAGAACTTAGTTCTTTTGAAGCACACCAGTCTAGCTGGCATTGGTCTAGTGGATCCCAATTTGGAACAACAACTTATCTCAAGGCACATTATTTTTGAGCTTGCACAGTTGCACAACAATGCAGTGACACAGTGCTCATGTGTGCCTGTAGGGAAAGACATTGTTCAGTCATCAGCTGTTTGTGTATTTTAAAATACACACCTTGCATCAATGCGCTTCATCGGCCTACTCATTAGTCTGTTGAACTTTTTGCAGTGAGAGTAAGCATCAATTTTATATGTTGCTGTTACCTGTAAGCATTTACTTCATGATCATTGATCAATAATAATGTAAGAAAATTTTGTACACTAATCATTCTTTTGTTTATGAACATTTTTGGTTTTCTCTTCATAGGCAGATTCACTGTGTCAAGTTGGAGGATGTCTAAAATTAAACCAAGAGTGTATAAAGTAGGACCAAGTTGAAAGCACAGATTACAGGATGAGCAGTAGCAGTTTCAGGATAGCTGGACTGAAAATACTTTTTTGAGTAGTTGCTGAATAATATCATTTTCTTTATTTGAAAAAGTTTTGTAATCATCCCAAAGGAATACAGCTGAAGAAGATACTATGAAAGCCAGCATTCTGTATTTTCTGAATTGACAGAAGACTAATATAAACAGAAAATTTATTTCATAAATGAGAATGGGATCATCAGTAAGTGATGTTCAGAAAACCTGTTAAAGACTCAGAAACTGCAACAGACATAAGTTTTGAAATCTCTTGCCTTATAGCAAGTAGACTGCGATTTTGTCAAAAATTGTTTCGATATGGCTGCTAAAAATTTGCGCAAAATGTGTTAAGCATTATGAGAAACTTCAGCTAAACCATATGACTATGCAAAGGAGAATTACTGCAGTATTGGCAAACATAAAGGACCAGTTAAATATTTGCTCAAAGAAATTTGCTTTCTTTTCATTGGCTACCAATGAATCAACAGGTATAACTTCCACGCCTAAGATGTTAGTATTAGCACAGGGGATAATGCATGAGTCTGAAGTATGTGAAGCATTGGCTGAAAGATTACATTGTCAGAGCAGACTAGATGTGGTAACATATTACTGAACCCTTACAACAGTGTTCGAACATTAATTTAGATCTGTCAAAGATAGCACGTATTGGGACTAACAGAGCACTTCCATGGAAGGAATTAATTCTGGATTGGTGTCATTACTAATACGGCATTTAGGAGTGCATGATGATTACTTGACATTGTTACAGTGTAAAATCAACCAAGAGACTTTGTGTCTGAGGATAATAAGTTTTGAACATGTCATGAAAGTTGTGGTTGCAATAATTAATTTCATAAAATCTCATGGCCACAGTCACAGACACTTTAAAACGTTTTTGAAGAAACTGACAGTGAAGGTGATTTGAATACAGAAATAAAATGGTAAAGTTGCAATGAAATGCTGGAGTGATTTCTGAATTACTGATGAAATTGAAATTCTCGTGACTAAAAAGAACAGAAATTTCTCTGAATTAAAAAATACAGACTGGTTATGTGACTTGGCATTTTTTAATGACATTACTAATCAGTTAAATATGTTAAATACATGGCTTCAAGGCAGAAATAAATTGATTACTCAGCTTTATGGCCATATCATATCCTTTCAGCTCGTTGTCACACATCAGACAACAGGTGTGTCACCAAATGAATTTATTTATTATTGTTTGGCTTTTGGGGGGGAGATGTGGGGGGGCAGGGGGTTACATAAGAGTGTAGTGCATAATACTTACAATATAAACTCTTACAAACAAACTAATAGAGTGTTTAAGTAATCTATCGACTTTGGAGTTGCCAGCGCAAGTTGATACATACCTATCAATTCCTCTCTTCTGGCACAACATAGCTTTTGTAGGAAGTGTTAGCTCCAGCCTGCACTCTGCTTGACATTAATCTGTAAAACTTTTTCCAGTGGCGTTTACTGGATGTCAAAAGCAAGGGACTTTTCTTTAATTGTCCCAATTCAAGTCTTTTCCTAGTTACTAGCTTATACCTATTTTGAGACTTGTGTGTCTACCATTATCTATAAACTGTGCCTCTCTGTTTCAAAAGCCCACTTGCTATTGTATACTCCAGAGATTACTTACTGCAAGGTGTGGGTACACTGGCAGTTGGGGCCAACGGCAGCCTGAAAATGTTGACACTAGCCAAATAAAATTGAGCACACACTGGTTTAAGATATATATGTTGTGCACTTGTTCACATGCCTGGGTAAAGGTTAACAACTGTATGGGCACAGGCCTACTGTGTGTGTGTGTGTGTGTGTGTGTGTGTGTGTGTGTTTGAAAACTTTTTGGAAAAAAAGTCTACAGAGTTTATAAAATTAGTTGTGGCTTTATAATTATGTAGTGATTAATTTGTTATAAATTATCTGCTCAAGTACCAATGTGTGCAAAACTTATATTCTAGTTATTTGATGTGCAAATAAAATTTTGTAAATAAAGGTCCAGTGGCTTACCAGTTAGGGATCTCAGTATACGAGCAAATCTGCCCCACGGTTACTCCTCTACCAGCATACCAGGAGTCTTCTGGTCTACCATCACATAATCTTGTGAGGCATTCTTCTGTGATGTGTCTGATGGTCTGTGGTTCTCCACAATCACTAAGTGGTGATAGCTGCTTACCCAATTTGTGCAAAAAATATGAATACCTGTGTAGTTTGGTTCTAATTCTATTTAGTACTGACCTCATTTTGCATGGCATGTGTGATACATGGCATATTATTTTCTCCAGCCCAGTCCATGCATTACTAATGTTGAACTCTACAGCAAGCCTTGCTGTTACTGTTGATGATCATCCAGAACACAGTCAGGTATGTTCTTTCTCATTTTCAGTTTTTTGGCTGTTTTTGTTAGATGCTCTCTGAAATGCAGAGTTCTATCATGGGTTACCCTAGGTGCTTTGGTGGTTTATTATGAGTTAGTGTAGTTTTTGCTTTCTTCTGGGAAGTTTATTACTTGACGGAAGCAGGAAACCTTCATTTTTGTGGCATATGCTTGGGGGTCAACATTTTTCCCACTACATCTAGGTCCTCCATTGGGATTTCTTCTGATTGGTGAATTGAGGAACACTTTGTTGCAAGTCCCTGTCATTGGCGTAACCAAACTTCATTGATTTTGTTTTTTTTTTTTCGGCGTGCCTGCATTGTATAAGTTGAAGAAAAGTGGAGCAAGAACTGATCCCTGTGGTAGACAGATTTTTAATTTTCTTGGGGAGTGGATATTGGATACTATGACCACTTGGAACAGTCAGTTGTTTAGCATACTGTCAATTAGGTGAGTGATCAGATACAAAAAGTGATTAGATGCTTATTATCTAGAAAACATGGGAAATCACTTACATAAAATAAAGAAACAAGTGGTTGATAGGAACAATCTCATGAAGTATGACTCATTACTGTAGGGAAACTCATTACAATTCAATTACATACCATACAGCATAGGCCACTGTAATTGCTGCAATACCATACACAGTATTCCGTCGAGAAGAAGGATACCAGTGAAATGTTATTAACATCTCAGTAAATGCAGCAACAGTAATATTTGTGTGCAGCGCATGATTTAACCAAAGAGGCAAAAAGGCGTCCAGTGCTTTAGGCATTATGAGTTCACGATCTATTGAATATATAGTCCAGAATGCCAATGTCACGATCTGTACAAGAAGAAATTAAAATGTGAAACATTCATTACTGTTTTCTTTTCGCTGCTATACTAAAACATTTAGCAGATATTGTTTTTCATAAAATTGAAAAACTGAAGTTCCACACTGTGCAAATCAGCTGTGACAGTTAACATAAATTTCTTACAGTCAAATAACAATAATACTTTTAACACTGAAGAATGACCACATTACTAATAATACACCCACAGTTAATTAAACTGTAAGAATCTCTAAAGACTTTCATTTGATATCAACATCATGGTTGCTTTAAGAATCTCACAGCCAAATAGTTAGTTTTTGTGAAGCAGTTTCCCAGTTATTGGGTACAGTCTTTAGCTGGAGGACACTACTTTTGGTGATTACAGGATGATACAGGCTGTATGTACATTTATCTTCACTATAGTGTAGTTCCTATATTGTTTCACATCACTATGTAAAATCTTATCCTCTGAAACATCATATTCCAATATATGATTACACTTAAGAAATTTAATTAAGTGTTTTACACAATAAAGTTCATTTTGTCTGCAAATAATGTCCCTGCTCGTCTCCTAAAAATATATGAAAATTATAGAACCAAATTTCCACAGTATAACAATCAAAACTGGCTAACATTAAGACAGAAACACATAAAAAAGCAGGTTGATACATTGTAATTTGTTTTCTTATTCATTTTCCATTCATTCATCTTAATAATTGTTACATTATAATAAATGTATTGTGCCTTTTACACTCCTTCACATGTTTCTCAGACATTTTATTTCTCACAAAAAGCTTGATACATAGTGCAAGACCTGCAATATAAGCAAAATATATTTTCTTTCATCTGCAACAACTGTTTCTGTCACAATGAAAAAGATATTGGGTCACCTCATTCACCTTGCCTGGCTCCATGAGACATTTTCTTATTTTCAAACATGAAAAAGGGCATGAGAGGATGCTAGTTTGACAACATTGAAGAAGTCTAAAAAAAAATGAGGAGGAGCTGTCAGCCGTTTCTAAACATGACTACAAGAAATGTTTCGAACAGTGGAAGCAGCGGTGTGACAAAGGTTCCCCCCCCCCCTCCCTTCCGCACAAAGAGATGCACATGCAGCACAGTCCATGGCAAGTTGTGCTTTGGTGGGTACTTTCACTAAACATGAGTAAGATGTTTCTCGAAGTCATGGTGGACATCATATGAGTGCTGAACAGGTGGTAGTACAGTTGTAGCTGCCATGGGGAGTGTCCAATATGTCCGCACGGGATGGTGGTGGTGAGAGCAGAGGCACAAGGGTGGGGTATCAGTGGCTAAGAAGTCAGGATTTGGCAGCCACACATGCCAGAGAGACTTTGGTCTGGTCAAAGAAACAGCATATACTGAGGGGAAGTGTGACTGACATGAGGTGGTAATTTATTTTCCAGGGTGAACTTCTGTGGTTGTGGTCTATGCAGAAGCCATCCATGTCAGAGTGGGGGCAGTGGGAGGCAAGAAGGCAGGGTACCAACACGTTTCAGATTGTAGTTGAAGTCAGTTGAGATGGAAATTCAACTGCAGAGTCCAGTATTGTCATACTGAACTCATGTCAGGAAGATGCGCTGACGCCGCCAGTGGTGGCTGAAGGTGAACTGCTTGATTGAGAGTGGTCGAAAAGCAATCATGTTGCATGCAGTGCCTCTGATGTGTGGGGAGTGGACGTGGTATGACATCAGGTGGGCATGACTGGTCAGTGAGACCACGAATTATGGCAAATATGTCCTCAACTAGATATTGTGCAACAACAATGCAACCAACACGCAACCATTGTGCATCACAATTCCCAATTTCACCAAGGAGTGCAATACTACATCATACAGTACTTCAAAACCAACCTTCCAATGAATTGTTTTAGTGAGAAGTGGCAGTGACTCTCATCAGTGCAGTGAATGAACAAACAATATCAATGCCAAGCAATGGAGTCTTACCATGGACTTACTGTGCGACTTTGACACCATCATCCCTCCTCATGTGGTACATATTAAGCATTTATCTCATCATCTTTCATATATATGACCACTTTCCATGAACTTTGTGCCTACCACTCCTTGTGATCCAAATTTCAAATTAGTACCACCAGAGCCACCAAGCAATCACATGGTTCGCTGACAGGTACCAACCACACCATGTGCAGCAATGGGACTTTCAAAAATGGTTCAAATGGCTCTGAGCACTATGGGACTTAACATCTGAGGTCATCAACCACTAGAACTTAGAACTACTTAAAACTAACCAACCTAAGGACATCACACACATCCATGCTCGAGGCAGGATTCGAACCTGCGACTGTAGCGGTCATGCGGTTCCAGACTGTAGCTCCTATAACCGCTTGACCACTGCAGTCGGAGGCGACTTCAACCTACCTAGTATAGACTGGGATGTCGATGGATTCATTACAGGTGGTGCAGACAAGCCGTTGTGTGAACTACTTTTGAACACATTATCCAAAAACTGTCTTGAGCAGCTAAATTGACAGCCAACGCGTAATGGAAATATTTTAGATCTGGTAGCCACGAACAGACCAGACCTCATCAACGGTGTCAGTGTTGGGACAGGGATTAGTGATCGTGATGTTGTCATTACGACTATGGTTACAAAAGTTAAATAGTCGATCAAGAAGGCTAGGAGAGTATTCTTACTAGAAAGAGCAGATAAGCAGTTGTTAGTATCCCACTTAATAAATGAATCAAATTTACTTCTGGTTCGATGGATGTGGAAGAATTATGGGCAAATTTTAAACACATTGTAAATCACGCATTGGACAAGTATGTGCCGAAAAAGTGGGTTACGGATTGGAAAAGACCCACCGTGGTTTAACAGCGCAATTCGGAGAATGCTCAGAAAGCAAAGGCAGTTGCACTCGCAGTTCAAGAAAGATCGGGAGAATGAGGACACGCAAAAGTTAGTAGAGATTCGTGCTGCCGTAAAAAGAGTGATGCACAAAGCATTCAACCACTACCATCATCATACCTTAGTAAAAGATCTTGCTGAAAACCCAAGGAAATTCTGGTCTTACATAAAATCAGTAAGCAGGTCGAAGGCTTCCATCCAGTCACTCACTGATCAGTCTGGCCTGGCAACGGAAGACAGCAAAACAAAAGCTGAAATTTTAAATTTAGCATTTGAGAAAGCTTTCACGCAGGAGGATCGTACAAAAATACCGCCATACTCTTACAGATTCCCATATGGAGAACATAGTGATAGACAACCCTGGGGTTGTGAAGCAGCTGAATGGGTTGAAAATAAATAAATCACCAGGTCCTGATGGTATTCCAATTCAGTTTTACAGAGAGTACTCTACTGCATTGGCTCCTTACTTAGTTTGCATTTATTGCGAATCTCTTGCCCAACGTAAAGTCCCAAGCGACAGGAAAAAAGCGCAGGTGACGCCTGTATATAAGAAGGGTAGAAGGGCGTATCCTCAAAATTACAGACCAATATCCTTAACATCAGTTTGTTGCAGGATTCTCGAACATATTTTCAGTTCAAATATAATGAATTTCCTTGAGACAGAGAAGTTGCTGTACATGCATCAGCATGGCTTTAGAAAGCATCGCTCCTGTTAAATGCAACTCGCCCTTTTTTCACATGATATCTTGCGAACCATGGATGAAGGGTATCAGATAGATGCCATATTACTTGACTTCCGGAAAGCGTTTGACTCGGTGCCCCACTGCAGACTCCTAACTAAGGTACAAGCATATGGGATTGGTTCCCAAGTATGTGAGTGGCTGGAAGACTTCTTAAGTAATAGAACCCAGAATGTTGTCCTTGATGGTGAGTGTTTATCGGAGGTGAGGGTATCATCTGGAGTGCCCCAGGGAAGTGTCGTAGGGCTGCTGTTGTTTTCTATCTACATAAATGATCTTTTGGATAGGGTGGATAGCAATGTGCAGCTGTTTGCTGATGATACTGTGGTGTACGGGAAGGTGTCATCGCTGAGTGACTGTAGGAGAATACAAGATGACTTGGACAGGATTTGTGATTGGTGTAAAGAATGGCAGCTAACTCTAAATGTAGATAAATGTAAATTAATGCAGATGAATAGGAAAAAGAATCCTGTAATATTTGAATACTCCATTAGTAGTGTAGCGCTTGACACAGTCACATCGATTAAATATTTGGGCGTAAACATTGCAGAGCAATATGAAGTGGGACAAGCATGTAATGGCAGTTGTGGGGAAGGCGGATAGTCGTCTTTGGTTCATTGGTAGAATTTTGGGAAGATGTGGTTCATCTGTAAAGGAGACCACTTATAAAACACTAATACAACCTATTCTTGAGTACTGCGGAGCGTTTGGGATCCCTATCAGGTCGGATTGAGAGAGGACATAGAAGCAATTCAGAATCGGGCTGCTAGATTTGTTACTGGTAGGTTTGATCATCACACAAGTGTTACGGAAATACTTCAGGAACTCGGGTGGGAGTCTCTAGAGGAAAGGAGGCATTCTTTTCGTGAATCACTACTGAGGAACTTTAGAGAACCAGCATTTGAAGCTGACTGCACTACAATTTTACATTTCGCGGAAAGACCACAAAGATAAGATAAGAGAGATTTGGGCTCGTACAGGGGCATATAGGCAGTCATTTTCCCTCGTTCTGTTTGGGAGTGGAACAGGGAGAGAAGATGCTAGTTGTGGTACGAGGTACCCTCCGCCACGCACCGTATAATGGATTGCAGAGTATGTATGTAGATGTACATGTAGATATAGCCCACAGTAGATGCAGTTTACACAAAACTTCATTTTTGCTGCTGCAGTGTCTCTGCATTCCATTACAAATTTTTGTCCATCACTACACTTTCTGAATCAAAAACTAAGTGAGCTGAGCAGTGTGCAGTCATCTGCAAGCTATGGCTCATGTTGGCACCAACAACGCCTGTGACATGGGTTCTGAGCCATCCTCAGTTCACACACAGGCGGCTGGCAGAGGTGGTGAAGATTGCTGGCCTCACACATGGAGTGCAAAGATCACAATTTGCATCATTGTTTCCAGAGTTGATTGAACTGCTTTGTTTTGGGGCAGAGTGGAGGCTCTAAAGCAAAGTCTTCATTGACTCTGTGACAAGCCAAAGGCTCCAGATTTCTAAAACTGCATTATCATGTTGGGATTTGTAGGATTACCCTTGATAGTTCAGGGGTGCACCACACAAAGGAAACACCTACTCGGGTTGAAGAGTACTTGTGGAGTCTACAGTCATGGACAAAATGAGCAAGACCCTCGCTGTTCTGTTATGCTGATCTGCGCAGCTTTAAAGTCTGCTACACAGCAAATTAGGCAAGGTGACGAAGTGCTACCAACATACTATGCACGGGTGTGAAATTGAAAAACTATCTGAACTTTGTCAAACTGTTTTCAGTCATGTTTAAGACTATTTTAATGCTGATTAGTATGTTAAACACAAAACGTAAATATAAGATATAAATGAAACAAGAAATGCTAATAGTATGAACTGTACTAATAAAAACAAATTTCGGCTTATCGAGATAACATAACTGTTTAGTAAGACAAAGTACCCCATATCATTACGAATTAGGAAAATATTAAGTGCATTCGGCTGCAAAATGGCCTGTGTCAACGTTCAGGCCAGTCATACTGGATTACCGTTGCTGACCTACCATCAAAGTTTGCAAATTTAGCGATACGTGAAGATTCATAATAATATTCAGTTAAAAATCATTCAGTGCCACACGTAAGTCAATTCAATTATTGACAGAAGTGGAAAAAGTAGCAATAACAAGTATGAAATTGTACAAGATTTTCATATTTACATCCACAGGGTGCCTGTACAGAGTAAAGGTAGCAATAAAACGTATTGGGTCATGAGAATTTCTTAAACTTGCTTTGCTGGTAGTCTATCTGCCTCCATCGAGATTAGAACCAAAAACAAACCAGACCTCCCTTGCAGTAGCAAACACCTTTTACTACACTAGTAGACAACCCAGGCAAACAGCCCTCTATTATTACTCCAGATATGAATAAGCCAGCAAATTTGCAATGAAAATAGCAAAATGATCTGCAGTTTCTGTTGCATAGAGCTTTCTGGACTCAAAAACAAGAATTTTCTACCTTTATGTCACCGCTTATGTGACAATCATTTACCAAAATAACAAAATACTGTTATTAGGAAGTAAAGTTAGTAGGATAATTCTGCACCACCCCAGGAAATAAACAGCTACAGAGCTGCCAATTGTATTAAACAATGTTTCGAATTCTCCATTGGACTCGCCACAGTCAGAAAATGTTCATTAGCCGAAGTGTTTGTTAAGCTAGCTAGCAATGGGAATGCTCGCACTTCTAAAATGCTGTGGCGTTAATACTGGGATCTGAATTACCACATGTAGAGGCAAATGGATTTTATTTGCATTCCTGTAAACGTGATTTGGATCGAAAGCATAGCTAAGAGTTATATGCTGACGTATCGACTGAAACTAGAACATTTCGAATAAAGAGTAGGGGGAATTGCTTATGTGGCCCTCATCTTCAGTCACTGTCATAGCTATTTTCATTGTTAGGATTTGGTCACCTAAATTGGTAAAAATGGTATCCTACTAGTCTTACTTTCTTGACCGTCTATCTGTCCACCCAACCCTTAAAACCCATTTACCTTGAATATGGGTAGACATAATAAGCAGAAATATATTGCACTTCCTGTGGTATATGGTCCCTTCATGGTGTAAAAAAGTGAGTTTCTATGTCAACGCAATCTAAAGATATGGCTGTTTATGTAAAGAAAATTTACACGAAAGGTCAAAAAATGGCTCTAAGAACTATGTCACCAAACTGCTTAGGTCATCAGTCCCCTAGACCTAGAACTACTTAAACCTACCTAACCTAAGGACATCACACACATCCACGCCTGAGGTAGAATTGCAACCTGCAACTGAAGCAGCCGTGCGGTTCATGACTGAAGCACCGAGAACCGCTTGACCACTGCACCCGGCGAAATCCTTTTCACCTCACGTATAATGATAATATATACTGTCTAGTGAGAATAAACTGTATTCACCAGCAACTCAGATTGTTTGATCATGGAACTTTTATGAAGCTGCATTCAAATTTTGTTTGAAGTCGTCTGCAGTATCCACTTATAAACACCCTAGGAACGTCGTATGCGATATCCACTTCTGAAGATGCTGGCAGATACTGCAGTACCATAACAAGTAGTTAAGAATTTATTGTTATTGGTCCATGGATGACATTTTATTTCAGTATCAATTTAACACACCTAAGTGTTTGTCTATGGCTGAAAATAATGAACAAAAAATAAATAAACAGCAAACAACTTTGATATTCAAGTCAAATGTAACTCACATGTCACAATTACAACATAATTTCACTGTTACATCTACATGACTACATCTACAGGATTTCTTTGCAATCCAGACTTACGTGTTGGCAGAGGGTTCATCGAACCATCTTCAGACTATTTCTCTGTCGTTCCACTCTCTAACAGCGTGCGGGAAAAAGGATCACTTAAATCTTTTCTTACAAGCCCTGAATTACATTATTACTACGGTCATTTCTTACTGTGTAAGTTCCTGAGGAAATAATATTTTGGCATTCAGGACAGATGTTGGTGATTGAAATTTCATGAAAGTATCTCACGACAATGAAAAACGCTTTTGTCTTCATGAATGTCACCCCAACACACTTATCAAATCTGGGACTCTCTCTCCCCTATTTCGTGACGTTGCAGATCTTGCTACTGTTCCTTGGACGTTTTTGGCATGTACGGTCAATCACATTTGCAAGGATCCCATACCGCACAGGAATACTATAGCAGTGAACAGACAAATGTAGTGTAGGCAGTGTTTTCAGTAGACCTGTTGCGTATTATTAGTGTGCAGCCAATACAACACAGTCTTTCATTTGCCTTCCCCACAAAAGAAAGTTGTTGATCATTCCAGTTTAAGTTTTACTGGGTACTGACATCAATTGACAGTATTTCAACTTGTGTTTTGTCATGTAACCAAAAGTTAATTATTGTTACTGGATGCAGCTTTCATGTTTAATGTATTCCTCATTTAACAGAGTACACTCCTCATACACCACACATAACTGTTTCAAAGTATTAAATTGTTACTGATGTTACCAAGTTGTAGTGACATAGGGCAACTAAGAAGTGGACTATCCAAATAAACAAACATTTCTTGTTCAAGTCATTGCAGTATGTCTACTACACAGGACGTAAATTAGGAGCAGAGTCCATTAGTAGATCGTTATCAGGAAAACCGGCCCTCATAAGGCAAACTGCCACTACAAGAACGAAAGTTTCCAAACACATCAATGAGTATTTGAGGAAAGTGGACACATTCTGTCTATTGAATTGAAACGCACTCCACTTACGAGGGGACTCACCAAGTGTCATACCTCGACCTTGCTGAAACTTTGCTCAGTGAAAGAGGGGCCAAAATAACCAAACTCCTGTCTAGGCTTATCTGCATACACTTGATCGCTTCTGAGAAAATGACGGACAAAGTTTTCAATGCGCTGTTGCTATAGTGTAGATACCTTCTAGTGTGTAAGGATTCAATTGAAGTGGTAGTTCAGCAGCTACCTTCGCAACTTCAGAACTTTGTGCTGTGAGTTCGAAACCGGGTTGTTCCTTCCCCCCCCACTCACTCTCTGAATTATCTACGAATGTTTATTCCAATTTATGTTGAAACAGTGTTGTCATTACTCATCAATTAACTTACTGTGTAATGAAAGAAGTTAAAAAAATAAACGAATGAAAAAATGATGTGAAATATTTGTGGATGTCCTTGCGACCTTACAGGTTGTAAGGAGGTTCAAAAATATTCCACATTTTTTCTCATTTGTTTATTATTTTTTTAAATTCATTAATTACACAGAAAGTTAATTGATGAATAATGACAACATTATTTCAATATAAATTGTAAAAAACATTTGTAGATAATTCTGATAGAGAGGGAGGAAAAATAATAATAAAAAACCAATATGGTCTCGAACTCGGGAATCAAAGTTAAGGAAGAACGACGGAAGCCATTGAGCTTCCGCTTCAATTGCATTTTTGGGCGCAAAAGGTATCTACACTATAGCAACAGCGCATTGATAACTCTGACCGTCATTTTCTCGGAAATGGTTGAGTGTCTGCAGATAAGCTGAAACACATGCTCACTTATTTTGTCCTCTCCTTCACTGAGCAAAGTTTCCAGACAATCAGTGTAAGGTACCTGGTGAGTTCCCTTCGTTAGTCAAGTCGCTTCTTACGCCCGGCAAGAACTACATATGCCTCAGAGTAAACTCCGCCACTTGGAAACATGGCAAGCGAGGATAAACATGTTCTCCTTCTTATAAGGCAACCTTCTACAGCTAAAATTCATGGAGCATTCTTCAGGTTGCTTCAGATATTTCATAAATGTTTCTTGCATTAGGCCTGCCATATATGCAAAATGTAAACATTTCATTTCATGTAATATTTATCAGGATAAGACATGACAAGAGCGGACCAGTCCCTTCTGAGAAAAATTATAGATTCTAAGTTGCTCTACTGTGTAATGACACAGGTACGGGCTTGCAATCTCTCGTTTATGCCATCGATTTCTGTGTTACACATACTTGGCCATTGCGTTGTGGCTGCAGTGTTGGAGGAGGCAGTTTGTTTCCTACTGTTTTTACAGCAGATATTAATCACAATGATTCATTCAGTCAATGCTAAATGGCCCATCTAGCTGAGGCAGACAAGGGCACTATAATAGCACTCCATGCAGAGGGATTTTCAAATAGATATATAGCAAGAACTATGGGTCTTCACAAGTTGATGGTAGCCACGTGGATTAGACGAATGGAAGAGGGTGGTAATGTGGATGGGAGCCTCATGGCAGCTGCAGCTTAGGATTGGTAGTTATGCCGTTTCTGTGAGAACCATCGATTTGTCAACACATGACAAATTGGGTGTCAGTGTAAGCAATAAGACCATCACTCATCATCTAAGGTAAGGTGGACTGAGAGAAAGAAGTGCTGCTGTGAAAGAGACATTGTCTGTTTCCCACAGAGAAGCCCACCTTGCTTTTGCTGCTGAAAATGTTGACAAACCTCCCCAGTTTTGGAGGCGAGTGATTTTCACAAACAATAAAGTTTTCTCTATGGCATCAACTGGAAAAGCACTTGTTTACTGGCCAAAAGGTGCTAGGTATAATCCAAAATATATTTACAGTTGCCAAAGGAGTGGCAGGGAGTCAGTAAAGGTATGGGTATGGATATCGGCCAAAGGGTGTGGGCTCCTGTGGGAAATGGTAGGAAGACTCGATGCGTGCCATTACATATCAGTTCTGGAGAATGTGATGTTGCCTTTGGTGTCAGCAAGATTTGGCGATGATCAGATCATGTTCCAACAAGATCGTTCACCTACTCATACAGCACATGGTTTGATGACCATAGCAATATTATAGTAATGGAATGACCACCTAAAGGAGCTGACATTAATCCCATTAAGAATATTTGGGCAGAAATGGTCAGGGTAATATGGGAAAAGGGACAGTCACCATTGCCTCGCTGACAGCTTTCTGATGTGATTCATGACATATGGAATGAGTTACTTGAATCTCCTAGTTATGCGTCTAGAGTTGTGGGCTCAATGCCCAACAGACTTCGACAAAATGGTTCAAATGGCTCTGAGCACTATGGGACTTAACATCTGAGGTCATCAGTCCCCTAGAACTTAGAACTACTTAAACCTAACTAACCTAAGGACATCACACACATCCATGCCCGAGGCAGGATTCGAACCTGCGACCTTAGCGGTCACACAGTTCCAGACTGAAGTGCTTAGAACCGCTTGAACACACTGGCCGGCATGCTAAGAGAAGAAATTTTCACTTCATATCTTCATGCAGTCTCTAAAAAAATACATGACACATGTGTATATGCAAGAAGGGTAAAAAGCAATTCAGAAAAATGTAAAATATGGAGGAGAATCTCGCCGATGAAGGCATAATTGGAGAGCGAAGGTTGGGCTAGAAGGGGAGGTAAGGAGGCCCGAAAAAGAAGAGAAAAATCAAATACCCAATAGACTTCAAGTCGTTGCAGCAGAGGGCTGTTGGTATATGTGATTTGAAGCAACAGTAGAATAATAGTTTTATTTACTGATTTTTGAGGTTTTATTCTGTGACGGCTAAACAGTGCTGTTTCATGAGACCCACTATTTGTCCACATGTGGCTGAACATCAGAGGTGTAAAAAATGTTGAGAGGTACTGAAGTTCTCTTGAACAGTAATGTGTTTTAGACAAGAAGATGATTTTTATTTCATTTCATTTTAACCATTCACAGTATGCTTTGAGATTCTAATCTATGACTTCATTTTATTATTATGTATATTTTCTTCAGTGAAAGTGAATGGTAGTAAGTTTCAAGATATAAAGAATAAATGGAAGTTTTTAATTTTTGGAATAGCATATTTAACAGTTAATATTTTCAGCAAATCTGTAGTTATAGGACATATTAAGAAGCAAGTCAAAAATGGCATTGTGGAAAGATCAAGTTGGTCTCTAAAGGGTGACAACGGTCAAATAGCAAATACAAAACTATGGGTAAAAACTATTGTTGATCGTGAGGAGCCATAATCGATATGCCACTATTCTGTAATTTATTTCTGAAGTTCATTGTCAATCCTAGGATTGAAACCGATACTCTGATTTACATAAAGAACATAACCTTTAAAATTTACATAGCAGTGCAGAAAATTAATACAAACCCACTGCCTTTAATTTAATTCTCACGGATGACATTGAGACAGTAAATAACAAGAGGAATAACAAAACACTCAGACTCAATATAGAGAATTCAAGTGTCCAGTGGATTCAAAAGTTTGCTATAATAGTGAATAACTGCTTTCACTGACTCCTTCATGCCTACATTTTCTGTCAGACAATGTTTGAAACTAGGACTAGCAAGGTAAAACATTTTTCCACAAATTGTCAAATTGGAAGTCGAAGACCAAGTTACATACATTACGATGACAACAAATGTTTTCCAAGTGGACTGTTCACTATAGGCATCCAACGCATTTATTGTGTGTTACATACACAATATATAAACTGGCAATGTCACCAACACACAATACCACCAATCTATGAAATAACTGTAGCAAAACAGGGCATCCTCAATGTCCATGTGATGAATAAGATGACTAATTCGCAATAAATGTAAATGTAAGCAGCAATTTCTGTTGGAACATGCTTCCTGGACCAAATAACATACATTTACTATATCTTTAGTGTGAATCATGTAGCAAATGTAATTTAAAGGACATAAAAATATCGAGTGGATTTACTAACATTATTATGAATCACTCAAGAACATAAATTGATGGTCACATAGTTGCCAAACATATTATACGGTGTTACCATTGTCCATTAGACTAGCAGCAGGAAGAAAACGTTTGCTCAGCTGATGTGCTGAGGAGCACTGGAGAAGCTCATGCTTCGAAGACACCACAGCATCGTCTGCCACCACCTCGTGGGAAACAAAATACCTCAAGTATAAGAAAATGTGTTTTATTCGCATACCTATGACTATGACTTGGTGTTAAAGTGTGGTTATGGATAGTACATATGCTCAGATTGCGAATCAAACATCATAAATATTGACAAGGGGAAATGAATTAGGCATCCATCCTCTTCTGTAACATCAAATACATTTTGGTTATTCTATCTTAAATGAAATGCACAGAAAATCATTCACCAGAAGTGAATAACGTTTTAGCAACACCAGATGATATTAACAGCTTGACAGCACAGGTTAGCTGTGCGTTCCATGGTGTCACATCGTGGACCGCACGTCTGCTTGTGCCATCAGTTTGAATCCTTCCCTGGGCATGGATGTGTGTTAGGTTTGTATGTTTAAGTAGTTCTAGTGGCTGATGACCTAAGCAGTTTGGTCGCATAGTCTTAGAGCTATTTTTTGAACTTTTTGTGTAAATTTTCTTTACATAAACAGCCATATATTTAGATTGTGTTGACATAGAAGCTCACTTTTTTACACCACCAAGGGACCATATACCACAGGAAGTGCGATACATTTCTGCTTATTATGTCTATCCATATTTGAGGTAAAAGGTTTTGAAGGGTTGGCTAGACAGATAGACGGTCAAGAAAGTGAGACTAGTAGGGTTCCATTTTTACTGATCTACCTCACAAAATCCTAACAATGAAAATAGTTATGACAGTTACTGAAGATGAGGGCTGCATAAATAATCCCCCCTACTCTTTATCTGAAATGTTCTAGTTGAAATCAATACATCAGCATATTACTCATAGCTAAGCTTTCAATCCAAATCACATTTACAGGAATGCAAATAAAATCCATTTGCCTATAATGTGGTGATTCAGATACCAGTATTAATGCCACCGTGTTTTAGATGTGTGAGCATTCCCATTGCTAGCTAGCTTAAGAAACACTTCAGCTAATGAACATTTTCTGGCTGTGGTGAGTCTAATGGAGAATTCGAAACCTTGTAGAATACATTTGGCAGCTATGTAGCCATTTATTTTCTGGGGTGGTGCAGAATTATCCTACTAACTTTACTCACTAATAATAGTATTTTGTTATTTTGATAAACGTCCTGAAAGATTGTCACATAAGCGGTGACATAAAGGTAGAAAATTCTTGTTTTTGAGTCCAGAAAGCTCTATGCAACAGAAAGTGCAGATCATTTTGCGATTTTCAATGCAAAACTGCTGGCTTATTCATGTCTGGGGTAATAATAGAGGGCTGTTTGCCTGGGTTGTCTGCTAGCATAGTGAAAGGTGTTTGCTACAGCAAGGGAGGTCTGGTTTGTTTTCAGTTCTAACCTTGATGGAGGCAGATAGATTATCAGTAAAGCAATGTTGAGAAATTCTCATGCCCCCAGTATGTTTTATTGCTACCTTCATTCTGTACAGGTGCCCTGTGGGTGTAAATATGAAAATCTTGTAGTATTTCATACTTGTTACTGTCTACTTTTTACACTTCTGTCAATAATTAAACTGACTTACGTGTGTCACTGGATGATTTTTAACTGACTTTTATTATGAATCTTCACGCATTGCTAAATTTGCAAACTTCCATGGTAGGTCAACAACAGTAATCAAGTATGACTGGTCTGAACATTGACACAGACCATTTCACGTTTGAATGCAGATAATATTTTGCTAATTCATTATGATCTGGGGTACTTTGTCTTACTAAAACAGTTATGTTATCTCGATAAGCTGAAATTCATTTTTATTAATACAATTCTTACTAATTAGCGTTTCTTGTTTCATTTATATCTTATATTTACTTGTTTTGTTTAACACACTAATCAGCATTAAAATAGTCTTACACATGATTGAAAATAATCTGACAAAGTTTGGATAGTTTTTCAATTTCACGCCTGAGCATAGTATGTTGGTAGCACTTCGTCACCTTGCCTGTTTTGCTGTGTAGCAGACTTTAAAGCTGTGCGAATCATCATAACAAAAAGGCAAGGGATCTCGCTCGTTTTGTCCATGACTGTACATGTGGGTTTTTTAGGCTAGGCAGTAGCTTGAGATGCTTTGTTGAACACTTGCCAGTCAATATGCAGCAAGGGAAGTCAAACGGCATTAAGAATAAAGACATTTTGACTGTCAAACTTTTATCAGTATCCTGTCAAAGTATTCATAACAAAGTTCCTGGATTTACTACCCTCCACGAAAGTTCTTGTGCTCATACTATTCTTTGAACTGAGAGCTGGCTGAAACCTGAAGTGGAAAACTGTGGGATATTTAGCAACATGTATCTGAAAGAGAGATTAGAGCCCATCATAGGGGAGTGTTTATTGCAGCTGATGAAAATATATTCTCTATTGAGGTCAAAGTGAAGCTATCTGGTCACATATAACAGATGTAGGGGAAACCAAGTTAATTGCTGTTTGTTTTTACCGGCCACCCAATTCTGATATGACACTTCTGGAGTCACTCAATGAAAGTCAGTAGCACACCAATACTCAGATCATGCGATACTAGTTGGAGGCAACTTTAACCTACTGAGTATAAACCAGGATGCCTATGGATATAATGTGGGGTGGGGGAGGGGGGGAAGGGGGGGAGGGAGAGGGGGAAAGACAGTCATGCGAAGTACTTTTAAACATGTTTTCTGAAAACTGTCTTGTGCAGCTAGCTCAGGAGCCCACACAGAATGGAAATGTCTTGGACCTTTTAGTTACAAATAGGCCAGACCTTATTGACAATGTCAGTAAAGAAACAGGGATTGGCAATCTGACGTCACTATAGCAACTACAGCTATGAAAGTAAGTCAGTCAAGAAGACTAGAGAGTGTTTCTGCTGGACAGAGAGTGAACTGATGTCATTTAGTTCCAGTAATATGGACATAGAGGAATTATGGGCAAAGTTGAAGCAGATTGTAAATTGTGGTCTGGAGATTTTTGTGCCTCGTAAGTGGATCAAGGATGGAAAGACTCACGATCATTTAATAACGGTAAGTTAATATGGATGAGTAAGAAAAAACACCCTGTAATGTTCATATACAGCATTAGCAGTGTCCTGCTTAACACATTCATGTTGTTTAAATATCTGGATGTAACGTTGCAAAGCAATTTGAAATGGAACAAGCATGTGTGAACTATGGTAGGGAAGGCGAATGGTCAACTTTGGTTTACTGGGAGAATTTTAGGAAAGTGTGGATCATCTGTAAAGGTGACCAAATATAGGATGCTGTTGTGACCTATTCTCGAACACTACTCAAGTGTTTGGGATCTGTACTGTGTTGGATTAAAGAAAGACATCAAAACAGTTCAGAGGCAGGCTGATAGATTTGTTACTGGTAGGTTCTAACATCACATAAGTGTGTTACAGAGATGCTTCGGGAACTCAAATGGGCTGCCTAATGCCTGAGCCCAAAATATTTTATAGCAGAGTGACAGTTGGAGACCTCCTATTTCCAGGAAATTGAGGAGGAAAGAAGAGGAGGGGTAAGATTGACACATCTGCCCAATGTGTTGTAAAACCTTGTTCAAGAACTCTTGCTATTCTACATGATAAATAATTAAGTAATGTGAGTACCTAATCAGTCAATCTTGCGCACATATATGTTCAATACTATTTAATAATACCATTCTACTGACATTCTACAGTCATAGGCACCCCTCAAAAGCAAAATGAGTAAACGTAAGCAACTGAAGAATTATTATGAAATGAAATTAATGATTTTTGATTTACATTTTAATAATGCCAATAATGTTGAAGAATAGCACCTCTCCTGCAAATGTACATCTCCCTAACATCTACGTCTACATTTACACTCCGCAAGCCACCCAATGGTGTGTGGCGGAAGGCACTTTACGTGCCACTGTCATTACCTCCCTTTCCTGTTCCAATCGCGTATGGTTCACGGGAAGAATGACTGCCGGAAAGCCTCCATGCGCGCTCGAATCCCTCTAATTTTACATTTGTGATCTTCTCGAGATGTATAAGTAGGGGGAAGCAATATATTCGTTACCTCATCCACAAATGCACCCTCTCGAAACCTGGCCAGCAAGCTACACTGCAATGCAGAGCACCTCTCTTGTAGAGTCTGCCACTTGAGTTTGCTAAACATCTCCGTAATGCTATCACGCTTACCAAATAACCCTGTGACTAAACGCACCACTCTTCTTTGGATCTTCTCTATCTCCTCCGGCAACCCGACCTGGTACGGATCCCACACTGATGAGCAATACTCAAGTATAGGTTGAACGAGTGTTTTGTGAACCACCTCCTTTGTTGATGTACTACATTTTCTAAGGACTCTCCCAATGAATCTCAACTGGCACCCACCTTACCAACAATTAATTTTATATGATAATTCCACTTCAAATCGTTCCATACGCAGACTCCCAGATATTTTACAGCCTCATGGCGTCACCAGCCTGTGGATACACCTGCATGACAACTGACAGCTTTGCTGCCACCATGGCATCTAACCCACTCAAGAGCCAGTCATCATGTAAAGTTTAAATATCAAGACATTCCAGGTACTCTCCACTATGGTTGGGGAAAGGGGGGGGGGGGGGGGGTTAGGAGAGGACGGAAGGGACAGTGATGTATTTTTTGTTTGTGTGAAGTGAAATTATTGATATGCACATATTACATCTCTGGCACAGATTCTTTATCTTTGTTGTAACTCTCAACAGTGGTGTTAATAATTGCACACCCATTAGTTTCATTAATTTACTCTGAATTTGTGAATCACAACATAAAAATGTTCAAAACAAAGAGATCTCTGGCACAAGCTGCTGGTTAGAAACCATGCACTTTTATGAAAATGAATAAAACATGTTAGCAGTATCACAGTAGTATTTCACAAATCTCTTACTCACTCCACTCTAAAGTTCTTTACACTCAGGCATTAGGTGGTTGCAGTGGGGTACAGTGAGTGACAAATATTCACCACATACAAAAATTAAAACCTGTACATTCAGATGGTCATAACTACTATCAGAATTATGGCCCAATTTTTGTGTGGAATTGATTATTGGTGCTGATATCTTGCAAGTGTGCTTTCTCCTCCCATAATGTGAGGTCAAGTTGGTGATGTTTTGTTGTTAGTGCTGGCATCACTATCCAACACAGCAGAACTTACACAGTTAGTGCTGCAAGTAAAGTACCACTGCTCCAATATCTGTTGTTCACCAGATTCTCTCCAAAGTAATCATCAGGTGCTTGTGCACAAAGAATTACACAGCTGTTTGCATGCAATGCTATATATAGACACAAATAGATTTGCCCCTCCAGCCACCATACCCTGGTCCTTTCTCAGTGTTATATAGAGGACACGTTCTGTATGTCTCCATTGCACATGTTGAAAAGCATGGGTTTTTCCCTCAACTGTCCCAGACACCTCGGTGACATCTCATGCCACAAACAATCCATTGTCATAGGGTCATACTTCCCAGACCCTGAGCTACCCTGCATCACCAGCCTGTGGATACACCTGCAGCACAACTGACAGCTTTGCTGCCACCATGGCATTGAACCCACACAAGAGCCAGTCATCATGTAAAGTTTGAATATCAAGACATTCCAGGTCCTCTGCACTATGGATGGGGAAAGGGGAGGGGGGGGGGGGACAATGATGTATTTTTTGTTTGTGCAAAGTGAAATTATTGATATGCACACATTACATCTCTGGTACAGATTCTTTGTCTTTGTTGTAACCTTGTCAGTTCAGTGTCTTCTTGACCAAACATTCTTATATGCTTTCATTGGTGAATGAAAGTTAATTCTGTACATTTAAAGGATACATATCATTATTTATGTGGCATACCTACCTAATCCACAATGGTCTCAAGAATACATCTTCTTAGGTAGTATTTCAGTGTTATGTTTTGTATTATTTGAATAGAATAGAATACTGTTTAGCATTCCTATCCTTCTTTATAAGTTTCTCCTACTATTGAGAACTTTACATGTATCAGCAAACATTTTGCTAAGAATTTTGAATCCTACATGTTTAAATATAAATTATTTTTATCCAAAAATTTATTGCTTAAGAAAGTATTTCGATTTGTGCACAGCTCCTAGACTATTACAGTTTTTGTTTCTGTCACAGTTTATTCTCTCTATATATCAGCCACTCTTGGATTTCCTGTAGACAATGACACTCACTTCAGTCCTAGATGTTTTGTAGAGGTTAATGTC